>NW_007726382.1:416765-430548 GCF_000696425.1 Galeopterus variegatus | reverse complement strand
ATATATATATATATATATATATATATATATATATATTTTTTTTTTTTGGCAGCTGGCCAGTATAGGATCTGAACCCTTGACCTTGGTGTGACAAGGCAGCACTCTAACCAAATGAGCTGACTGGCCAGCCCCGCTCCTATTTTTTAAGGTGGGGAAGATTGGGGCCTATTTCACATTGAGCAGAAATAATCAGAAGGAGAGATGGCAGCTGCAGGCGAGCAGGGCGGCCCTGGAGGAGATTCAAGGGGCAGGAGACCCAGCGCGGGGCGCCCCTGGGGAGGAACGAGCATCTTGGGCAGGAGAGAAGGGCGGCTGAGGATCCAGAGAAACGCGAGGCGAAGCCAGAGGCCCTCCTGCTGCTGGGGCCCCATCCTGTGAGGGGACGTGGAGAACGTGGAGGATGCAGGGAAACTGAGGCATAGTCAGCCAGGGATGGAAAGAACAGGATGGAGCTAAATAGTAGTGTGAAGCTCTGCACCTCCTCGGTGTTTACTGTGGAGTGGGTGGGGCCCCCACCCCATTCATATGTGGAAGCCCCAGTGCATGGTACTTGGAGATGGGGCCTTTGGAAGGTGACCAGGGTTCGGCAAGGTCATGGAGTGGGGCCCTCATGATGGGCCGATAGGATTAGAGCCCTTGAAGGCAGAGACACCAGAGAGCTCGCTTCTTCCCCCCCACCTCTCTCTCTCTCCCTCTGTCTCTCTCCTGCCTCCAACAAGAGAGGATACAGCAAGAAGGTGGCTGCGACCCAGAAGAGGGCCCTCAGCAGGGCCCGAATGTGCTAGCTCCAGAGCTGTGAGAAATCAATCTCAGTCACTTAAGCCACTCAGTCTACGGTATTCTGTAGTAGCCAGAGCTGTCTAATATAGTGTTCTATATACATTTTTGGATCAGAAAAGAAATCAACAGAAAGTTCCAAAAAAGAACAAAAAGAACTATCTTTATAATAGAGATGATATGGCATGTCAAATTCATAGTTGGGCAAGACTGTGCTTCTAAATATGTCAGGACTCTGGAAAACCTTTCATGATGCGTAAATGCAAACAGAAATATTTCAGAATGGTTATCCAAGTCACTACTATTCTGAAGGACATACCTATTTTGATTGACAAAGGAATCCAACTTGAAAATTTGTGTGTTAAATTTTTCCCCCAGTAAATTCCGAAGGATTTGGATGACACTGTCAGATTTGGTGTCCTAATAAAGGGCTTATCAATGTCTTTAAGACAGGGATTTGTCCCCCTGTGATTCTTAATGTATTTCAATCCAGTTTTGGCCAGATTACGCAGAAAAGTGCTTGCCCTGAATGAGTTCTGCTCTGCAAAGAGTTATTAACATTATACAGGGAAAGACCAATCAATGTTAGGTTTCATCTGATTAGATTATGGACGCTTGGGAACCAAGTAATATGTGCCTTTGGGGTTTTTGCTGATCCTAAATAAGAACATAGGAAATAGGAGGAAGAGCACATGTTGCCGCCTCTGAGACTCCAACTTGGGGTCGTCTTTTAACATAAATAGTGACTCAGGTACCGAAAAATAAGCAGGCTTGGCTGGGCCAACAATACATGCTCTGAGCAATGGTAATTCCCAGCTGCAAAGTGGACCCCTCTCCTGGGACCCCCGGAAGGATCAATTACCCTTTCATCTGACAGTGAAACTTTTCATGGTTGTGAAACGAGACTGCTGCTCTCCTCCCCGGCTCAGCCAGGCAAGGCCACGTGCTGGGGTGGGTTGTTTCTCTGCATTTCAAGTGTCCGTGGGAAAAGCTCCCCACGACACAAAGGAGACTAGAATGAAAGTCCTCTTCCTTCACCTCTGTCCTCAGTCCCCCTTCCCAGAGAGACCCCCAGCTTTTTAAGCATCCTTCCTATCAAACAGGTGCATGTTTTTTCGGGCCAAACAGAGGAACTGCACTTTCATAAGATGTACAGTAAAATCCCACTGGAATGCGCCTGAAAGAAGAGGCAAGAAGAATTCACTTTGGAAGAATCCTGGCCCAGAGGCTTAAGTGAGGGTCTTTGCAGGAGCATTTTCAGAGCATGTAGTTCAAACTCAAAAGTCAGAGAAGTGACGTGGAAGAGATCCTGAGCTGTTTTCTCAATTGACATCCCTGAGTCACCATGTGGTGTTAAGAAAGTTATCTACTCCTTCTGTGCCTCAACGTAGCCGCCTGCAAGGTGGGCCCCGACGTCCCCTACTTCCAAAGGGCACTGTGTTGTGTCGATGCTCCACAGTGTTCCGATGAGGACAAGTGAAATTTTTGTGAGCTCACCAGCTAGGGCACGTGTAATTGCAGTCTGACGAATGTCCTGTTTAAGGACGTGCTCCCTATATTCCAACCCAATAATTATTTAGCATTTGTAGATCATGCTGTGATTGCTGAGTACTTTATGAACATTTGGCTAAATTGCTCCTTAAAACAGCCATATCCTCAATTAAAGTGGGGAGAGAGAAGAAATGCAGCAAGTTGTAAGCATGTCCTGCTGAGAGCGTGGCAGTGAGGTGGCCTCCCACGTAACTGGGAGCTCTCTATCCATGGCCTCTGCTGCACCTCCTCCTTCCTATGCCTAAACTCTTAGCCCATCAGACAACCTCAGCAGCTGCCTGGCAAGCTCTGCTCCATGTGCACATGCAGCAAGGGAGGAGACTGCCGAGGATGTCCCATTAGGTCCACCCTCAGAAGACCAAAGCTAAGCCTGCGGGTACTCAGGAGGCCCCACGGCACAGCAGATCACACCACAAATGGGGAATGTGCTGCGCCTCTCTGAGCAGGGGGCTCTGGGGGTGGTCCGGAGCAGGCTCTGCCTGGCCCTTGTCACCTCTTTGCCCCAGTGTCCTCATCTTTAGTGGGGACAGTAATAGTACAAACTTCCTAGAGCTGTTTTAAGGATTAAAAAGGTTAAAAACCTCTAAGGGCTTTGCACCAAGTACAGTGCGTGGCACGTTAATCCTTAGTCAGTGTTACCATCCGAGTGGCTGCACCTGACCCAGGCAAGTAAGAGAATTACTTGCACTTCCAGAATCCCCTTCCTGAGCCTTTCTTCTTCAGTAGCCCTCATTGTCCTTCCCATGTGGGGCACGGAATGAAGCGGTTAAGAGTCTAGAATTTAGACTCATACGAACCCGGGCTCTGCTCCTGGCTCCATCTTTTATTAGCTACGTGATGTTAGACAAGCTGGTTAACCTCTCACTAAAACTCGATCTTTAAAATTAACCTTTATCATGGAAGTGACAATATCTTTCCCGGTATCTTTGTAAGAATTAACTGTAATCAAGTATTTTAAAATGCTGCCGTCGTGCCTGGAATGTCGCGCTTCATGAGTGATGCTAATCTTCTCCCCCGTCATTTCACTTAAGGAAAAAGAGTTGATTCTGGGACAGCAGTTAGAATCACACTTACACGGACCCTGGGAAGCCACCGTGAGCTCACACTTACGTTGCACTTTAGAATTTCAAAAACCTGCCAAATAAGTTGCAAATACTCTAGTCACCTGGCTCCTAAAATGTGGTCCAGGGACCAGCAGCATCAACTTGACCCGGTCCCCAGGAGCTCGTCAGAAACACGCCTGAGGTTCCACATCTCATGCCCACCCAGGTCTACTGACGTGGAATCTGCATTTTAACCAGAGCCTGAGTGACTCCCATACACCCAATACACCTGAAAGTTGAGAATCACTGTTCCAGAGTGCAGCCTCCAAACCAAGACTGTGTCAGTTCAAACCCCAGCCCACCACTTTCTGGCTGTGTAACCTCAGGCATGTGACTTAATCTCTCTAAGCCTCAGTCTCCCTAACTGCAAAAAGGAGCTACATGCAATACCTACCCCATAGGGAGGTTATGAGGATAACATGAGACAGTCCTGGTGAAGCTTTGAGTGCAGAGTCTGGCACCTAATAATAAGTGCTGGCAACTTGGATAATATATTTAGATTACTATATGGCCAATTATATATCATCTCATTGGACATTTACAAGAACCCTGTACTGTGGGCAAAACAGCCATTAATTATTATTATCTTCATTTTACGGAGGGGCATACTGGGCTCAGGCAGAATGTAGCAGGCAGAGGCAGGATTTGAAATCCTGACGGTGTGTCTGAAGTTGCAGCAGGAGAGCAGGGCTAACCTCACACCCTTGCCTAAAGAACAGTCTGTCTGGGGACGTCTTGAGTGGAGCCCGCAGTCTGAGAGAAGGGGTGCCTTCCCTGTCCAGCTGACCAGGGCAGTCCCATCAACCCTGCAAACAACCGGTGCTGGCACCTGCCCGGCCAGGCCACTGCAGCCGGACGAGAGCCCAGGTTTTCTGACTGTCAAGTCAGCTTTCTCTCGTTCCTCAGTGAATCCACCTTGGGCTTGCTTAATCTTAGTGGAAAGCCAGAGTAATGATATCCCTCAAAGTCTTTACGAGGTGGATCTGTGGCTTAGATACCTGGGAAGAGCCCCCTCATACTCGCACATGATTATGCAGCACTTATGTTTCCAACAGTTTCCATCAGAAACAAAGACAGAATTTAACCAAAGGTTGTTGGTCTTGAGTGGAGGTAGGAAGGCCTCTCGACCCTCAGTGAGGGGACTCACAGGCCCCAGGAATAGCGTGGCAAGCGTCGGCCATGGCAAGCCCTTTGCCTTCAGTGTGACCTTGAAAAAGTCAACACAGAGAAGCCTGGGGCTCTGCACTCGGCCGAAGCCTTTCCCTGCTATGAATGGTTTTCCAGATCAACTTCAATTCCCGCCTTCCTCGGGCCAGGTCTGCTCAAATAGAGGACCTTATAGTTACGTTTTTCTGGCTGCTTAATGTGTTGCTACAAAACACAAGAAAAAGTAAATCCTCAGAGAAAATGGACTGGAAAGTTCTGAAAAGACAACATGAAGGCAATCAGGGCAAAGGGCTGGTGGGCCATGGGGTACCCTGGTGGTGACGTTGACAGCAGTGTCAGACTGGCTCCGTCTCTCCGTCCGGCCCGCACACTGCCCGGGGCCCGTGGCTAGAAGATGTTCCTCAGAAGTCATGTCACTCTGGGACTTGGAGAGCTCTAAAAAAACAAATACAAGGGATGACATGCGGCTTTGCCAAGACTTCAGGAAGCCTCTTCTGGGATTCCCTGCAACCCACAGATCCAAGGTCCCAGGAGGGCACGATCTACAGAGGGGCAAGGGTGGCACGTCCACGAAGCACAGAGGCACTGGGAGGGTGACCAGATCCTGTGTGTCGGACACAGGGCAGGAGAAGGGCTGCATTCCTTCAAGGGTCTCCCTGTGGTCACACTGGTCACACACCCCCCATGGCAGAGCCACTGTTGGGGTGGGAGTTAAAGCGAGCTCTTCCCCCCGGTTCCTCTGTGTTCTGGGCCACACGTACAAGTGCACGCTCCTCTGAACACAAAGACAGCAGCTGCCAAGCAAGCCGGCTTTTTAGGGTTCCTTACAAAGCCTGTATGACTAAATACCATTTCTTGTGACTCTTTGAAGTGAGTTGAAAATAAGATTTGAAGTGTCCTTAAAGGTTTTGTTTGTTTTGCAATATAATAGTGGTCTGGAATAAAGACAAATGGAGTGTGAAGGAAGGAATCTGCACACAGACATGAGAGAACCACCTTCAAGATGACGTCTTCCTCCAGAAAACAGCTCCCTTTTCCCCGGAGAGCCTGGTTTCTCTCAAATGTGCACCTGAAAACTATCTTTAGAGCAGTGCTGCCCAGGAGAGATGTAATGTGAGTCACATATGTATGTGATTTCAAATTTTCTAGTAGCCACATTTTAAAAAGTGAAGAGAAACAGTGAAATTAATTTTGATTCTATATTTCATTCAATGCAATGTCTAAAATATTAAGACATGTAAACAAGATCAAAATTACTTATGAAATATTTTACTTTTTTTATACCAAGTCTCCAACACCAGGTGTGTATTTTGCTCTGGCAGCACATCTTGCAGCCATGTTTCAGGGGCTCAAGAACGCTGAGTGGTCAAGGGCTACTGTAAGGGAAAGCACGACTCCACCACCCCTGTCTTCTTATCCGTCACTGAGACGTTACTGTGTGAACCCCTATCCATTTGCTATTTATTAGTTACCTCCTGCCTGTGCTGCCCAGGGCTAAGTCTCAGGGCATCTCTCTTCCCTAGAGAGGTAGACCCCACACATGCCCTCCCAAGGCCTGCGTCCAGCTTTTCCCAGAGGATGCCTCTGAGCTGCTCCTCTCTGAAAGCAATGCCATGCCACGTTCTCAGGACTACCATCCAGAAACGCTGGGCATCTTTCTGTGTCTGGCAGCTAGAGAGACACTAGCTCACACCAGGTTCTCAATGTCGACAAAGGAAAACCTCCTCACATGGCCAGATCCCAGCCTGGGCTATGGAAGGTGTGAGAGGCTCTCATTCTAAGCCCTCGTGAGCTGCTGTTCCCCCAGCCGTCTGTTTAGTGCCCACCCCAGAACCTGTGGCTGTTTAGTCCATTTAAAGTTCACAGATTGAGGGGAGGAAGATCCTTCCTAAGAAATTCCAGTTCTAACTAGTAAGCTTATGTGTTGGTATTATTTGGGGGAAGGAAAAGGAACCCAGAGAAGCACAGGTTGCTCCTGAGCAAGAATCAATTTTTCTTATGTCCTCTTCCACTTCTAAGGGGACTACAGTGCTGAAATCTCCTAGAAAATTCCTAGTAATCAAAAGGGTTGGAATAACTCGTTTCTTCTAGCTGTTGGATTTCATCAGGCAACATCAGCAGAGGCTGCAAATCTGGGTCAGCTGTCACAACCCCTCGGAGGCAAGGCATCCTGGGCCACTAGTCCCAGAAGAGTTGGGGGCCTTCCACAGCCCCACTCCATGGACCCCAGGTGCCAATCTGACTTCCTCCCCACCAGAGTGAGGCTTTCCTGTGTACCCACTTCTGTAGGGACACAGGCAGAAAAAAGCCCAAGAGGGACATGTGAAGAATGGCTCAAACCTTGAAGAAATAGGAACCAGCACTCCCAAGATGCCCCATGTGCTGCAGCAGCGACAGGGTGAAGGGTGTGTGTCGCCATGTGCCCCACCCCCATGGAGCCAGCAGGAAGCACTCAAGAAAAGTCAGGCACACATCATTCCCCAGAGCCAGAAAGCTGGGTTTTTTTTCTATCCCTGCCTCTGCGCCGATGCGGGGGGCACAGGTTGTGGGGTTTTGGTTGACTTCCTGTACCTGAGAAGGGATGCTGCTTTGTTCTAGTGAATCCCCACCCTGCTCAGGGATTAGCTCTGGTTGTTCCCCTGGAGCTGGCCAGTCTCTGGCATGTGAGCAGATGCCAGGCTAGGGGGTGGCCATGCAGTGACTGGGAGCACGTGCAGCACACCTGTGTGTGCAGGGAGGCAAGTGTGCAAAGCCCTGTGTCCTGACTCTCTGGGTTTCTGTGGCTGACAGATGACAGGGTCGGGTTAATGCCAAGGCTCTGATTCCACGGGATCAGCGGAGGGAGGGGATTCATGCAAGCCACCTGGATTTGGCTGTGCGTTGAGAAAGAGATGCAGAGAAGGTCCGACTGGAAGAGTGTCAGTGGGAAGAGCTGTCAGCGCAGGGTGCAGGCAGCTGTGACAGCTGAAAGTCGCATCCCAGGCTGGTGGGCACAGAGAGGCATTGTCAGAGAGCCCAGCAGGATGGGATTTCAAACCTCCAAGCGCTAGTAGCAAATGGCCCATGGAATCCAGCTGCTTCCCTCCCTTCTGGAAGAGAAGGGGACAGACTGATGCCTGAGACAGTCGCTGCTCCTGCCCATCTGAAGAGCGGTGCTTTGACTTCGATTGTCATCATGAGACAGCGAAGACAGGGCTCGTGTGGAATACAGATGACTAATTACAATCAAATAACAAGACTGTCTCGGAGCCAAGGCACAACAGTGAGACCATCCTCAGGCAAGTGTGGAATGAGGGAAGATGGATAGAAGCAGAACAGAAACCAGGGAAAGAGAAACGGCTGCCCGAGGACCCCAGCCCCAGGAAGGACATTTTCTAAGTGCCTGGCCAGCCTGGGCATCTCAGGAGGCATGATGACGGGGTCTCTTCTCTAGGACTTGCTTTTTAAAATAAACAGGAATAAAACTATCCGAGCAGAAAGAACACTGAAGAGAGAAGACTGCAAGCCGTGGTAGTTCTGGGTTCTCGGGATCTGCCAATTGCGTGATTCTTGCTATTGAAGAAAATTCATTTACCAAGGAGAAAAAGAAAAGGGAAGCAATCCATGCCAACGACAGGTATTGGGTCTCACCCAGCTCAAAACTTTCTGGTTTTAGATTCATTGCAATTTTATCTTCAAGTTTTTTTGTTGTTGCTGGTCCTCAGGAAAGTAAAAAATGTGTCAAGCTCCTCTGCCCATGGCACTAAGCTAGGCAGGTTTTGGCAGGAGTAGGAGGAAACTGAGCCAACCCAGTGGACTCAAATGGGGTCCCCTCTTCCCACAGGAACCAGAGACCTGCTCTGTGGGTGAAAAGACAACGGGCCGGCTGCTGAAGCTTTCCCCGGGTCCAGGGACAAAGCGAGTGGCCCGTCCCAGGGACAGTCCCAGATGAGGTTGCCAGCCAGGCCTTGGCCAGGGGTCTCAGCTGGCCTGGATGGTGGTGGGCGAACACATCATGCAGCATCCACTTACTTTTCATGTGGGTGGTAACAGACAGAAACAAATTTTCCACGGACTTATTAAATCCTTTAAACTGACCAAGCTCCTGTAACTAAAGCAGAGACAGAAGGAGAGAGAATGAGAGTTATGTTTGCTGACCTGTGTTTGCCCCATCAATCTCCAGGCTGCCAGCCCTAAACACTGGCAGGTGGGTGTGGGTGCTTGGCTGCGTGTGGGTGTGGGTGTATGCATGCATGCCTGGAGGTGCAGGGAGGGAGGCAGCCTCTCTACTCAGCATCCTCCTCTGTATTTTGACAACCACATTAAAGGAAGGAGCATTATCAATGGGTTGTGGACAAGATAACAACCACCTCTTATAAATAATGACTGACATTTCATTGGCTTAAAGATTGTACCCAAGTAAATTGCTTAACCTCCTTTCCCTCATGGCCCCACCCCAACTCCATGTAGAAGGGATATCAAAGCGGACAGAATGCATGTGACACAGGGGCTGAGGGTGGTACAAGGCACAAGGTGACCAGCCCGAAGCCAAGGAGTTTTGCCTCCCAAAGCAGAAGAGAGAAGAAAAATGGAGAGAAGACAACAGGACACAACTTCCATCTCCAAGACTCATCTATCCACTCAACCATCCATTCACCCACCCACCCATCCATCCTTCCTTCCACCCAACCATCCACTTATCCACTCATCCATCCATCCACTCAACCCATCCATCCATTCACCAACCATCCTCCAACCATTCATCCACCCAAATATCCATCCATCCACCCATCCATCCATCCATCCACTCATCCATCCTTCCTTCCACCCAACCATCCCCTCATCCACCCATCCATCCATCCACTTAACCTATCCATCCATTCACCAACAATCCTCCAACCATTCATCTGCCCAAACATCCATCCATCCACCCACCCATCCATCCACTAACCATCCATCCATCCACTCATCCATCCTTCCTTCCACCCAACCATCCACTCATCCACCCATCCATCCAACCATCCACCCATTCAACTAACCATCCATCCAACTATCCATTCATCCATCCACCCACCCATCCAATTGTCCATCCATCCACCAACCATCCATCATTCAGTAAATATGAGTATGTCTTGAGCACACAGGAGTGACTTCAGAGAATTTAAAATCTCAAGGTGAAAGTAGAGCAGGATTTTGGAAGTGAGCCCAGAGTCTCAGTTTTAGATTGGAAAGAACGTACATATGCTCTCTCTTTCATCAGCAGACATATCTATTCTCTCATATACAGATACAAGGGTACTTCAGAAAGTTCACAGAAAAATAGAATTGAAAGATAATATAAATTTTTCTATGAACTTTTTTTCTTTTTTTTTGTCTTTTGTCTTTTTCCGTGTCCGGCAACGGATCGCAACCCTCAGTGTCGCCCCCGTACCGGACCGGGGACCGGCAACAGGATCGCAACCCTCGGTGTTGCTCCCGCGCCTCACTCAGCCAGTGAGCGGGAACCGGTCTGTATGTGGGATCCGAACCGTCGGCGGGAGCGCCGCCGCGCTTCCCAAGCGGCGCACTATCCAGTGCACCACCGGGCCGGCCCTCTATGAACTTTTTGAAGAACTATCCTCACATAATTGTTCCCTTTAATTCACAGAATAACAATGAAGATAATCAAGACCGGGGACCGGCAACGGGATTGCAACCCTCGGTGTTGCTCCCGCGCCTCACTCAGCCAGTGAGCGGGAACCGGTCTGTATGTGGGATCCGAACCGTCGGCGGGAGCGCCGCCGCGCTTCCCAAGCGGCGCACTATCCAGTGCACCACCGGGCCGGCCCTCTATGAACTTTTTGAAGAACTATCCTCACATAATTGTTCCCTTTAATTCACAGAATAACAATGAAGATAATCAAGAGCATAAGTTTCCACGTCTATTTTCAGCTTCCAAGTACCAGCATAGACATTATTTCATTAATTTCTCACAACAGCCATGGGAGGCAAGCCAAACAAATGTAATTATTTCCACCTTTCAGGTGGGAAACCCAGGTAACTCCCCCAATATTGCACAGCTAATTTCTTTGGACAGAAATGGTGCTGGTGCCCTTCCCATTAGAGCCCACGTACACTCAGAAGGTGCACTCGCATGTCCACAGAGACTCCGCTCTCAGCCACCTGCACACCCAGCTGCACTGCCCCCACACTCTAGGGCACGGTGGCAGCTGGAGAAGAGGGTCAAAGACTCAGGAGCAGGCGGAAGGGGGTCGGCTGACAGTGCAGATGGTCCCACGGCCACCACCAGCTTAGATTCCCAGCCTTGAATCTAACCTCCATTCTCTGCCTCACTTTGCAGCTCCCTCCAGTCAAAGTCAGACCCCTCTGCTGTGCAGTTCTTGTCCAACCTGTCAAGCCTCCCCGCCTCCTCCCTTCTCTCCTGTTTCCCCTCTAGAGAAGCCACAGAAGAGATACATTACCGTGCACGGGCTGCGGCTGCACCGGTTTTCACTGAGAGGAGGTGGAGTAGGAGGAACCACAGAAATTTTGCTAACAAGGAAAAATACAGGAATAAGAAATGGGTTATGAACTACACAAGCTATTAGTTTAACAAATACGCAAGATGTGTCATTATTCTATAGTTCAAGTTCTCAGCTTTTTTTTTTTTTTTTTTTTTTTAACTACCTCACTACTTCGAGAAAGATCCAGCAGCCCTGGTTGGACCTGCTTTGCTGTGAGAGGTGTTATTTCCTGGTATTTGAATGTGAGAAATGAGGGTTGTGCTGCTTAAAGCCTGTGCACCCCCCTCCATCCATGTGTTCTGAAATAGCTGGGGTGTCGGGACCCAGCTTTGCCACCCAGCTGCTCTGGAACCCCAGACTCCACGTGTGTGTGCAATCCACACCAGCAGAAGTACAAAAATGGGTGGATGTAAAAATCAACCATGAGAGGAACTGGACACTTGTGCTAAAAGAAGTGGAGAAAAGAGGAAAAGGAAGAAATGAAGAAGTCCTGAGACTGGAAAATCTCATTGCGGGCCAAAAAAACAGCAGCTGGTGGGGAGATTTCAGTAAAATTTTAATAAATTTGGTGTGATCTAGTGTGTTAATTATTGCCAACTTCAAGACCACTAGGTTTTTAGAATTTTATGCAAAGAAGTTAACATCTCTCAGACCACAACTCAATTCCACCTATGTTTATGCCACGAATATCTCCCAGGTGCCAGGCACGGGGTAAGGTGCTACAGACGCGAGCGATTAATGCAAGCAAATGTTGGGTTTAGAATTTCATGTAATGTGCAATCAACAATAATATTTAGTTTCCTTCTGACATTTCAAGAGAACTTAAGAAACAAAACAGAACATTTACTGAGAAAATACTATGCTAGCTAGAAGGCTTTTCATAAGAATCTGGAAACATCTCTGTTTGAATCTTTTCCAGGCACTTTATCATTTTGAAAAAAAGGTTACATTCCAAAGCAGTGACATCTGAAAGTCAAGAGAGCTTTAAGTTCTTTCCAGGCGTCCTCTGCTCCTGCCCTCAAGGGCCCAGGACATGTGTCCTTTTATAACACTCACCTCAGTTTCTGATAAGATTGCAGGAGCTTTGCTCCGGCTGTCTCGTGTTTACCTGAAAGAGATACCAATAAGGTCATTCATTAGTGAGAATATAACTTATATGATGCAAGAACAGGAAGCAGTAAATTAAAATTACTTTTTCCTAATATCATTTCTTGTGATTGAAAAGTAAAGAGATCATTTTGGGGTGATAAGAGTGTTTTAGAAATGCTCTGGATTGTGGTGATGGTTGTGCAACTCTGTAAATTTACTAAAAATGATTGAATTGTACACTTCAAACAGGTGAATTTTATGTTATAGAAATTATGCTCCACTAAAGCTATTGTTAACACATGCGCACAAAGTAAGAGATCGTAGTAACTACTTTTATTAAAGGTTGATGTTGAACTGGATTTTCTAAATCTGGATAATTTGAAAAACAGCCCAAGCTTCCAAGCTTCCATGTGTCCTTTGGAAACACTTCATAACTGAATGAATATATTCCTCTAAACGTTCCTTGTGATGAAGATTAAATTAATCTTTCAAAAAATGTAATCTCCTCATTTCTAGTTATAGAGGCTAATAATTTCCTAAATAAGACTGTGCCTGATATAGTACTCTTTTTGTTTCAAAGAAAGAGGTTTTCATGTTGTATTATGACCCCCAAAAATAAAACTCTGGGTGTCCACAGTTCTAGGAACACGTTTCCTGGCCAAATGCATAGGAAGAGGTCCGCCTGTGCCCAGCCCAGGGCTGGAGGCAGGCTTCTCCTGCTCTGAGGCTCCCACTCTGCCCCAACACAGCCCAGGACCACCAGACCTGCCACCCTGGGCGGTCAATCTAGTGCCAATCTTGTGTGTTTGGAAGGTTTTAACCCATTCCAAAGAAAGACTTGAGTATAAGCACCATTTCACACACTGCAGGACACACTGCAGGACAGAGAAGGAAAGACAATCAGGTGGATAGGGAGGCAGCCCCAGGCCAGGCGTCCTAACTGGGCTGGCCTTGACATCATATCTAATTTTGAAGCTACCTGCCTGCATGTATTTTCTCGGGTTCCTAATGGTGTTCACCGGATTCTAAAAAGCGCCTGTGAGCTCTGCCCCTCCCCGATTAAGAAATTCTTCTCTAAAGCAGAACAAAAAGGTACAGAAAGGCCCCACCCAGAGGCTGAGAGCTAAACTAGTAGAACCAGCTCGCAATGGATGAAATCCCACATCTGCAGGAGCCACCTTAAAGAAAACATCTAGGTAGGAAGCAAAAAGAGAGCCAACCTAACTGCATGGTGGTCTTCAGGGAAGCAGAGAAAAACAAGGCAAAGGAAAGAAAAAAAAAAGGCAACACTATTTATCCACAGGACCCAAAGGATGGTGAATTCTGCACACTGTGGGCTGGCCTGTCTCTCGGGCTCACCAGGGCTGTCCCTGTGCCCTCTGTGCCTGCCTTATTTAGCCTCATTTAGTCTCAACTTGCCCCTGGATTGTTGCAACATCCATCGTCCCCTGAGGCACAGCCACCAAAGTCACAGTCCCTCCCTCCCAAACCAAAGCTATCATTCTACTGCCTGAGGTCCTGCCGTGATTCCCCGTGACTCCCCATTGCCTTCGCCTAAAGTCCAGGACCCACGTGGCGTCCACACCCTGCCTGCACCCCGCCCCCCCCGCCCCC
>NW_007726382.1:371382-416325 GCF_000696425.1 Galeopterus variegatus | reverse complement strand
CCCCACTCCAGTGACACCAAATTGCCTCTTGTTGCCCCGCTCCCCTGGGCGTTGCTTAGCCTCTGTGATTACTGCCGCCCCCACCTCTGCTCCTCCCCCAGGCATTGCTCCATCGAGCCCATATCTCAGACCGTGCACTGAAAACCTCAGCCTCGTCCCCCCGCCGCAGTCCTGACTGTCCCCCTGCTGCTCCAGCCGCGGGCCTCGCCACAAGCGGCCTCTGCTGCCCCTGCTGGCGGTGGCAGCACCGGGAGCAGGCATGGCCTGGGTCAGGAGTCACAAACTCTGTAAAGGCCAAATAGGAAGCACTTTGATATTTAAAAATCGTTTTAAAAGGTAAAAACCATTCTTAGCTCACGGGATATACAAAAATAGGCAGGAGGACCAGTGTGGCCCTCAGATCCTCGGTTGCCCCACGCCCTTGCTGTCCCCAGTGTGGGGTGCGTGGGGGGTTGTTGGCAGTGCAGAGCCCAGACCCAAACCCAGGCCTGCAGAACCTGAATCCGCATGGGGACGAGACCCCACGGGACGCCCTGTGTGGCTTTGGTCCAGTTCCCTGCTCACTGCCATTTACTTCCTCTTCTACTCTTCAGCTGCTCCTTAAAGAGCACCAAAGCTTTGCTTTCTGTTAACATGTTTTAAATTCACCTAAGTGCTGCGAGGACACACTCATAGAAGGACGTCCCTCCGGAGGCCTCAGCAGAGGCGGGTTCTTTGGAACGAGGCTCTGCGCCAGGGCATGCATTGCCACTTGGGTTGGCACAGGTGCCATCCCAGTTTTACAACTATGAGGCTCAGGGACATCGTGCAGTCCAAAGTCGCAGAGTTTACAAATGACAAAGGTGGATTTTGTACCACGACTTGCTGGGCACAGAATCAGGAAGGGTACAAATAAAATTTAGGGCCGGGAGGGCCAGGAAAAAGGGCAAAATGGGACTAGCTGGTGGCTGGCTGGGCGTGCGGGCTACCCTCCTCTGCTGTTATTCATGTTTGAAAATGTTTAAAATAAAACGTTAGGGTAGAACAACCATGTACAAACCAATGACCAAGTCCCTGAACGCTCTGTAAGGTTTCTTAATGTTATAACTGCTTTCCTATTTGTCACGTGTATCTTGCTCTGTTTAAATCATCAAGAGACAAGGCCTGCGCCCCTGTGTCTGAGGTTCCCCAGCCGTGCGTGTCGGGCCCCTCAAGGAGACACGGGCGGGCAGGGTGCGAGCAGTGCCCCTGAGGCAGAGGCCAGCACCTCCACATCCCCCGCCCTGGGGGGCCTCGTTCCTTCTCTCCAGGACCCCTATCTCACTCTCTCCTTGCTCCAATCCACCCTCCAGAGCACGTGGGAGATCTTGCCCCTCTTTGCTTGAAACCTATAACCTCTATAGACATAATTGAAGCCTCCTTGACTGGCATTCAAGGCTGTTACAGGCTGAATTGTGTCCCCTAAAACAATATGCTGGGCCGGCCCGGTGGTGCACTGCTACAGTGCGCCGCTTGAGAGCGCGGCAGCGCTCCCGCTGAGGGTTTGGATCCCACATACAGACCGGTTCCCGCTCACTGGCTGAGCGAGGTGCGGGCGCAGCACCGAGGGTTGCGATCCTGTTGCCAGTCCCGGTCCGGTACGGGCACAACACTGAGGGTTGCGATCTGTTGCCGGACACGACAAAAGACAAAAAAGGAAAAAAAAAAAAACAAAAAAACAATATGCTGAAGACCTTACTCCTGGGACCTGTGAATGTGACCATATTTGAAGATAGAGCCTTTGCAGATCATGTTCAGATGAGGTCATTAAGTTAAGTCCTAAAAGCCCTAATCCAATATGACTGATGTCCTAATAAAACAGGAAAATTTGGACACAGAGACAAACATACACAGAGGGAAGACAATGTGGAGACAGCCATGTGACAACGGATGTGGTGACTGCAGCGATGTGTCTACAAGCCGAGGAATGCCAAGGAGTGCTGAGAACCAGCAGAAAATGCAAGGAAGGACTCGCCCCTAGAGCTGGCAGAGGAAGCGTGGTCCCACTGACACCGTGACATTGGGCATTCAGCCTCCAGAACTGTGAGACCACACACTTCTGTTTGGTGCCACCGTGGTCATGGTGCTTTGTTACAGCGGCCATAGGAAGTAATCCAGAGGCCCTTTGTGACTTAGTCCCTGCCAACCCGTCCAGTATCACCTTCTGCCACCGCCGTCCCATCCACTCGGTCCTGGCGAAGCTGAATTCCCAGGTGCCCTGCACCCACCCCACACCCGTGCCTTCCCCATGCCTTCTCCTCACCAACTGCACTCTGTCCACGCCCCTTGCTCACCCATGCCCCTTCACGACCCTTCTAAGGGTTTGTTTGCAGAGATTTGGTGACTGTCCTCACCAGGCTGGTCTCGTAGTGGTTACTGTGCACACCTGCACTAAAATTCCTTTGGGTGCACTGTAATCAGTTGTGTATGTGTCCGTCTCCCCCACTAGGGGGTGAACTCTTCAAGGACACAGGACACGTCTTACACATCTCAGTGTCCCTGGTACCCAGAAGAGGGTTTGCCCCACAGGAGGTGCTGGTTATAAATATGACATCAATAGCAACTGATACTATTTTAACAATAATGAGGGCCGACCCCGTGGCTCACTCGGGAGAGTGCGGTGCTGGGAGCACCGAGGCCGCAGGTTCGGATCCTATATAAGGATGGCCAGTGCGCTCACTGGCTGAGCACGGTGCGGGCGACACCAAGCCAAGGGTTACGATCCCCTTACCAGTCACAAAAAAACAAACAAAAAAAAAAAACAATAATGATAAGCATGACCTCACTGGAGATATGCAACCAAATATGTATTAAAACAAGGTCATTATTTTTTCACCACTTAGCCTGCATGTAATTTCTCCATTCATTCGCATTAAGGAAATATAATACACAAGATACTTTGACAGAGATAAGAATAAGTGAGCCAATCTCTGCTCATAGCAGGAGCTTATGGTGTCATTAAGGATTCACACAAACACAGAACAAAGCGGTGGGGAGCCAGAGCGGTAGGTTGTAGTTCAAAAATCAGTCCTGTTCCTGGAGCCAGCATGTCTGTGACAAATCATTACACATCTATGATCCAGTTCTCGAGCTAAAAAAATGTATAGGGATAAAGCAACTTATCTCAGATACTCACAAAAATCCCTATAAATGGATGCCCATTGCACACTCCACTCTGTTGTGATACTGGTCAACCACACTAACTCCCAACCACACCAGCGCCCTGGACTGTGATTCCTACACGGATGCCAGGCCCTGTTGCTCCAGTACTCCTCTGTGACCTGATTCATGGGGACAGAGGGCCCCCGGAGGACTCCCTGGAGTGCCCCAGTGAAACTCCATCAACCAGCCAAATCATGTTGTTTGTAGGTGTCTGAGGGGTTTCAGTACTCAACTGCAAGACGGGTTGGGTTAGTGCGCTTTCAAGACATGATCACTAGCTTCCTCTCCTACACTGTAAGGCCCTGCACCAGCCCTTTGCTAAGGAAGGCTGCACAGCATGGGATCATGCCATGGAGCTGACAGATAGGGCGGCCGAGCAGAAGGGGGGCTTGCCCCATACCCACCTCTCTGCTGATGCCCATGGAGCAGGAACGGAAAAGAAACCATACCCCCGAGTTCCATGTGTGACCCAGAGCAAAGCACGGGTAGGAGCCTCCATGGGGACTGGGAAAATGTGTTCCTTCCTCGAGATGCTTTATGTCTACCACTAGGAAGTTGGTCACAACATATGGATTTTGTTGGAATAACACACTTTGCTGCCACTGCCAGAAAGATCATCGCAATCAACACACAGATCTATGATGTGAATGATACCCCGTTTGAGGTGGCTCCTTTGTGCAGTGCCCAACCTGCACAACTGTATGAGACAGTCCTGAGGGTTGGCGCACACTGGAGCTTCAGTATTCTCTAAATGCTAGAGAAAGGTGAACAAAACCAGGGGTTGGAGCAGTGTTGGACAATTATGGTGTGTTTTAGAACTTTTTTCTTTAGTAGGGAAGAAAAGGCCCCTAGAACAATAAAGTTTTAAAACAACCTTTAGCTCATATTTCAAATGGAAAATCTCTCAAAAATTTTGACTTAAAAATCCCTTAGCATGTAAAGAATTGTGATATCCTGTCATAAATTGTTTTGGAGGTGAAGTCCAGGGACATTTTTAAGTATATTTTAGTCCTTAAACAAGTTTTGAGCTAAGATAGCACTGGGGCCAAACCACTGTCCCAGGATGGAGGATAAAGTGCATGGCTATGAACCAGCAAGTAGTGCCTTCCAGGAGAGCGAAAATTAATAACGGTAGATTTATAATCCTGGGGGCATGAAGTGTCTCTCATCCGGTATCCTTCTGCCACCAGACATTACTCTTTCACTCAGCTGCAGGAGAGAAAAATACTTTTCCCCTTTAATGAAGTCATCTACATTCTATCAAGCAGAAATTCTGGCTGGCTCCCATGTTCATAATAATCATTAAAATCTGGGCCATAATTCTTCCACTATGATATACTTATGGTTGACAGTAACTGCTCCAGGTTTGTTGAGTACCTGGTACAACAGGGAATACACTGCTTTTTGGCATCCTTTGAATTTTTTCTAAAAAATGAATGTGGGTTTTAGGAGTTCTCTAGATATTCATTAATCTCTTATCAGATACATGATTTCAAAATATTTGCTCCCATTCTATGTGTTACCTTTTTATTTTGTTGATAGTGTCCTTTAATGCACAAACGTTTTTCATTTTGATGATGTCCAATTTGTCTATATTTAATTTTATTGCCTGTGCTTTTGTTGTCATATCTAAGAAATCTATAACAAATTCCGTGTCATGAAGCTTTCTCCCTGTGTTTTTTTGTAAGAGTTTTAAAGTTTTAGCTCTAACATTTAGGTCTTTAAGCATTATGAGTTAGTTTCTGTATATGTTATTAGGTAAGTGTCCAACTTCATTCTTTTACATATGGATATCCACTTTTTCCAGCACACTTTGTTGAAAAGACTGTCTTTTCCCCATTGAATCATCTTGTCACCCTTGTCAAAAACCATTTGAACACATATGCAAAGGTTTATTTTTGGGATCTCTATTCTATTCCATTGGTCTATATGTTCTTCTTTATGCCAGTACCACACTGTTTTGATTGTTGTAGCTTTGTAGTAAGTTTTGAAATCAGGAAATGTGATTCCGCTATCTTTGTTCTTCTCTTTCAAGAAACAAACCAAACAACCCAATTCAAAAATGGGCATGGGGAGAGAGGGGTAGGGAAGATGGAGAAAGGTTGGTCAACGGGTACAAAATTACAATTGGAAAGAATAAGTTCTGGCACTCTGTTGCACAGTAGGGTGACTATAATGAACTGTTAAGTTTTACATATTAATAATAGCTAGAAGAAAGCCTTTTGAATGTTCTCACCTCAAAGGTATAATCAAAGGCAATGGATATACTAGCTACACTGACCTGATCACTATACAACCTACATATGTATCAAAACACCAGATTGTGCCCAACAAATATGCACAATTACAGAGTGTCAATTAAAATAATTAGTTTAAAAAATAAAAATAAATACAAATTTTAAAATGGGCATAGGACTTGAATAGACAGTTTTCCAAAGAAGATGAACAATAAGCACATGAAAATATGTTCAATATCACAAATTATTAGGGAAATTCAAATCAAAACCACAATGAGATACCAGTTCACACCCATTAGGATAACTATTAAAAGGAAAAAAAAAATAAGGAAAACAGCAAGTGCTAGCATGAATGTGAAGAAATTGAAACCCTTGTGCATTGCTAGTGGGAATGTAAAATGGGGAAGCCGCTATGGAAAATGGTATGGTGGTTCCTCAAAAGATTGAAAACAGAACTACCATTTGATCCAGTAATTCTACTTCTGGGTATAAACATAAAAGGATCAAAAGCAGAGACTCATATAAATATTTATTTATTTATTTATTTTATTTATTTATTTTTTTGTCTTTTTGTGAGACCGGCCACACCACGCTCAGCCAGTGAGCGCACCGGCCATCCCTATATAGGATCCGAACCTGCGGCAGGAGTGCTGCTGCACTCCCAGCGCTGCACTCTCCCAAGTGCGCCACGGGCTCGGCCCTCATATAAATATTTATATACCAATGTTCATGGCAGCATTATTTGTAATAGCCCAAAAGTGGAAACAACCCAAATGTCCATCAATGGATAAATGCATAAACAAATGTGGTATATCCATTCAATGGAATATTATTCACCCATAAAAAGGAATGAATTTCTGATACCTGCTACAACATGGATGAGCCTTGAAAACATTATGCTAAGTGAAATAAGCCAGACATGAAAGGACAAATATATTATGATTTCATTTACATGAGGTACCTAAAGTCAAATTCATGGAAACAGATGGTAAAATGGTGGTTATCAGAGGCTGTGGAGCGGCAAGACGGAAAGTTATTGTTTAATTGATATAGAGTTTCAATATGGGATGATGAAAAAGTTCTAGAGATGGATGGTGGTGGTGGTTGCACAACACTGTGAATACACTTAATGCCACTTAAAAATGGTTAAAATGGTAAATTTTATGTTGTGTATATTTTACCACAGTAAAAATATAAACATGGGGTTCTTAAATTCAAAAGTATTCTTTATTTACATATAGATGTGTGTGGTCTTTTAAAGAAATTATTCATACAAAAAGACAGTTTAACACCCAATTGTCAAGTTACTCCCTGAAGAACACGCTAATCAATGATTTGGTCTGAACTTAGGAACACATGAATCCTTAATTCTGAAATCCTGTATGGTTCAATTACTTCACCTCGGTTTCTGTTCAGTTAATTTAAATAGGTAAAATAATGATGGTCATCAAAACGTTGTATTTTATCAGTTGATTATCTAGAGCAGAGTTCAACAAACTTTTTCTGTAAAAGGCCAGGTAGAAAATTTTAGGCTTTTCTAGCCATATGGTCTCTGTTGCAACTACCCAACCATTGCATTGCAAAAATGGCCATAGATATAAATAAGTGAACATGAGTATGTTCCAATAAAACTTCATTTACAAAAACAGATAGTGGGCCAGATTTGGTTACAGGCCATAGTCTGCCAACCTCCAAAAGAGCAGAGAGTATTAAGTAAAATAAAATATTGACTAGCCTAATAACTAGCCTGCTTAATCATGGTTCCCCCTACATTCTAAAAGCAGTGAATCAAAACCCAAAAGAAGGATGGGGGATTGGGGTAGTTGTGACAATTCAGAACCAAGATGTAGGTTGCCTAAGATGACCCCATGACAGGGCACAGAGGACAGCAGGAGACATAGAGACAAAGAAATGGTCCTGGTAAGAACTTTGGGGGCTCAGAAAGCATCAGGGAAATTCCAGTCTCCCAGTTAGATACCTGAGATACAAAAAAAAGTCTGGGTTGCATTGATGTATTCAAAGTACCTTGGACCATCTAATCAATTCAGTTTTTTGAGTTGATACTACATGCAAAGCCAAAAGCATCATTAAATCAAAAATGAATAAAATCAAGAACCTGCTTCAGGAATATTATTATCTAGAAACACTGGGTGAAAGCAAAAAGGTTGAAAATTAAGGTCTTGTTTCACTACATTAATCATAAAATCTGACCTGATAGTCTCTCTACACAGTTTAAATGGGCCAGTCTAAAAATCCAAGCAATCCAATCTGCTGGGAAAATCACTTCCAGAGCACACACTCCCTTTTATGGTGTTGTGTTTGTTTTTTCTTCCCTCCTAAGGAAAGTAGTAAGAAGAAAATATTCAAGAGTAGGATGCCATTTTCTTTAAAATAAGACAAAATCATTGGGCCGGCCCAGTGGCGCACTGCTACAGTGCGCCACTTGGGAGTGTGGTGGCGCTCCCGCCGAGGGTTCGGATCCCACATACAGACCGGTTCCCGCTCACTGGCTGAGCGAGGTGCGGGTGCGACACCGAGGGTTGCGATCCCGTTGCCGGTCCCAGTCCGGTACGGGCGTGACACTGAGGGTTGCGATCCGTTGCCGGACACGAAAAAAGACAAAAAAATAAGACAAAATCATATACAAGATTTTGTACCTGGGAAACAAGCATGACTTCATAAAGACACCCTCTCAGGAGAGTAAACACACATCAACTAGGGACTCTGTTCATAATGTGCAGAAAGGGCCGACCCCGTGGTGCACTCGGGCGAGTGCGGCTCTGGGAGCACAGCGACGCTCCCGCTGCGGGTTCGGATCCTATATAGGGATGGCCCGTGCACTCACTGGCTGAGCACGGTGCGGGCGACACCACACCAAGGATTGCGATCCCCTTACTGGTCACGAAAAAGACAAAAAAAAAAAAAAATGTGCAGAAAGCGTTACAAAATCATCCTTGTAGAAGCCATCTGTTGAATTGCAAAGGTGGGGTCTTTACTGAGCACACAAGTAAATGGGGGCCGGCCCTGTGGCTCACTCGGGTGAGTGCGGTGCTGATAACACCAAGGCCAAGGGTTCAGATCCCACATAGGGATGGCCGGTTTGCTCACTGGCTGAGCGTGGTGCTGACTGAGCACACAAGTAAAGAGGAAATAAAGGCAGGGCACCGGGATGGAGTCATTTACGTACTGACTGGTACCTACTTCTTAAAATTCATGAGCCTGTTTCAAGCCCACACAGTCAGACTGATGCTCCTAATGCTGTGATCAGACAACCATATCCAAGCTGCCCATTTGGAAGAATAAAACTCTGAAAAGTCACTTGAAGAACTAAATCACATTTACTCTTGGGAGGGGGGAGAAAAGTTACTTTCCTTCATAATTAGTGGAACATTAGTCATCCTGGTTAGTTATGTAATGGATCACTGAGAGAATTATCAGAGGCTATGTTAAGATTCTGCCTTCCTAAATTATTTCCCCAACTATTAACAATAGAGTGAAAATCTGAGTAAATTATTTATGTATTTAACCATTCTTAAACTTGAAGAAGAACTGGTATTAAAAGTAATAGTATTTTTATCTTTCTGCTTTTAAGCTTGAATATCAAGCAATAAAACGTCATGGTTGTAAAAAAGAAAAGAAAAAAAAAAAGTAAAATATGTGCACTTACAACAAGGAGCCAGAAGAGGGCATTATCTTTACATGCTTAGCAGACGCCAAAAGAGCAAAGGTACCTAGAAAATTTCCATGATAATTTTTTATTAATGTTGCTACTCACCAGAGGCTTTCAAACCTAAGATGCATGAAAAGAATTACTTGGGACCTGTTAAACACACACTCTTGGGACACCCCACCCCACCTCCCCAGCCCCACTGGATCAGAATCTCAGTGCCAGGTCAGGAACTTTGAATTTGAAACGTCTTGCAGCTGATCCTCGAGCAGGGTCCCGGAAGCTACATTAAAGACCCTCTCCACAGATTGCCAAATGCCCATGGATGGAGGGGCAGGAGGTGGCAATGCCAGAATGGCCTAGGGAGCTTCCTAAAGACACCCCAAAGGTCTGTATGTTTTGACAATTCTGATGCATCACGGATGAACAGCAACTACAGCAGATAAGGAATTATTTTAAGACTACAAAAGAAAATATCAGATTACAAAATCTCAGAGGGAAAAAAGCCAATCTATAATCAGAAAAAGAAATGTAGAAGAACCAAAATATCTTAAATATTTTGTATCACATCCCTGCAAAATGAATAATTGGGGCTTGTTTTTTCTTGTTTTTAAATCTTTTTCATGGTTGGAAAATTAGCACAATAAACATTGCTACACTTAACTTCTATTATTCTTCACTGGATTACTACTTACACTTTGTCTACCTTCAAGGAAATTTGGGGAGCATTTCTCTTAAGTGGTACATATCCAATAGAATCATTAAAAAAAAAAGAAAAAGTAAATAAGTAAAAGCATATAAAAGGGAAATTGGGCAATAGAGGGCATAATGATTTCTGGAATTACTTCAGTTGAACATTAAATTTAGCTCTAGGTTTCCAGATATCAAAAAGGAAAAGAACTCTACATTTTTAAGGTGCCTGCTCAGTGCTAAGCACTGACAATGGGCACCACCACATGTAACACCAACTTTTATTTCCAAACAACCATGTCTTCGCTCAATTCATTCATTCTCTTACTCTCAAAGAATTCAAATTTTGATTAGGGCAGAACCACCAAGAGTTGCGAGTGAAGGGGGCAGGATCCCGTGGAGCACGGGGCTGGGGGCGAGGGGAGTGGTGCCCCCAAGTTGTGCAGATCAGTGGCCCTGGGTTACAAACCAATGGGACAGAGACTGATCATGTAGCAAATGGTACTGGGAAAATTGAGAACTGGGAGAAAATAAACAAAATTAGATCAGGCCTCCTGATGAATAGTGAAGAGTTAAATAAAAATCAGAAGAAAATAGACGTGGATATTTAATAGACCACAGGATAAGGAAGAAGTCTCTAAGCATAAAAGCAAAGAAAGAAGTTATACAGCAAAAGGTAGAGTTGTCTACAAACAAACAAACGAAAAATTCTATTTGTCAAAAAACATAAAATTTTAAAATAGACGACGAACTAGAAGATACATATGTAACTAATATGACTGAAAAGCGCTAATAGCTTTAACATACAAAGAACATGTACAGTGGTCAAAAAGTGGAAGATATCCAATCTCATTAGTAATTAGATGAACTCAAATTGAAACAAGAAAACCATTTTGGACTACGCATGTGGTTTTACCAAACTGAAGAAGTTGTTTTTCTGTTTGTTCGTTTCTAAGGATAATTCCTACTGGTGATAAGGGTACACTCTTTCTGGAGGCAATTTTCCTAAACTTTTCTTGTCATTCTGTTTCTAGAAATATTTGGATGTTCCAAAGATTTATCTGCAAGGATATTCATCACGCCTTTATTTTAATAATATTATAAACTCCCCAAAATACAATTAAAAGCCCAGACTCTCCAACAATCATGATTTGGTTAAATAAATAATGACATTCTAATGACAGAATGAGATGGACTGAGGCACTGTCATCAGAATCATATAGCCTATGATATTTACAGATGTGGAGAATATTCTGTACAAATTCTTATAAAGGAAATATCAAGATAAAACTATATACAATTTAATCCCAATTATGTAAATAGATTAGAGTCCACGGGGGCTGCTAGAAGGAGCCCAGAGACAGGAGTGGGGAAGAGGCTCGCTCCCCCCAGCTGTCTCCTGTCTGGTCCGCACGAGCCCACCAGGCCGGGGTAGTATCTGCCTCCTGCAGTTACCATCTCTGCGTTCCCTCACTGTTGCCTTTTTGCCTTTCGGTCCTCTGGTAATACCTGTTCAACTCATCCATACAGTAAATTGTCATTCAAATAACCACATGGTTTCTGTTTTCCTAACTGGACCTTAATTGATATGGTACACAAATTCAATTCCTTTCGTCAATTCTTGTATCAGGTTCTCTTTTAGCGCACAGATACGGGAAAGGTGGAATTCCTCCCTACGCACATAAGCCCTCGTCACTTGACCCTTGATGACCTTTCCTGACTCACCTGCTGCGGCCCCACCCCCACCTGGCCAGGCTCACACTATACCGGGAGCGCTACGCATTTTTTTCTCGATCTCCCGATGCCTCCTGAGCCCAGTTCTACTGAAACAGGACAACAACAAAAGACAGCTCAGCATTTGAGGAAGAATCATAGACAAGGAAGGAATTTGGGTTCTTCTGGGTGTTTGTTTGTTTGTTCCTTGGTAGAAACAACATCAGCAAAAAGAATGCTTTATGCTTAGGCTGACTTTCCTCTCTCTAATAATTTTCTTACTGGTGTTTTCATTCTTGTAGAAAGTTACTGGACAAGAAAGCAAGCCCAGGATGTCAGTCTGATCTCTGTCCTACTCCCCTTTCTACCTCAAGTAAGACACCACGATAACCTCCTCCTCAGAAGAGGATGCGGTGCTGACAAGGTGATGGGACGACAGAGGGTGCACACCCAAGCACCCTTTCATGCACACGTGTGCACACACATGCTCTGACCTCGAGACTAACTTACCTAACTGAAACTTACCTGCTGAAACTTCCAAACACATATAAAACATTTTCAGGGGCCGGCCCGTGGCTCACTTGGGAGAGTGCGGTGCTGACAACACCAAGTCAAGGGTTAAGATCCCCTTACTGATCATCTTTAAAAAAAATTTTTTTTTTTTTTTGTCTTTTTTGTCTTTTTTCCGTGTCCGGCAACGGATCGCAACCCTCAGTGTTGCGCCTGGACTGGACCGGGACTGGCAACGGGATCGCAACCCTCGGTGTTGCTCCTGCACCTCGCTCAGCCAGTGAGCGGGAACCGGCCTGTATGCGGGATCCGAACCCTCGGCGGGAGCACCACCACGCTTCCCAAGCGGCGCACTGTAGCAGTGCGCCACCGGGCCGGCCAAAAAAGCATTTTAAAGGAACAAAACAAAGCAATAAAAATAGAGAAAGATCCCGTGCTGCCTGCCATGGCTTCTCGTAGGTTACATGTCCTAAGCAGGGAGGGGACAAGCACATCTCACATATCACAATGGGCTGTGGCTCTCCAAAAGGCTTCAGGACATAAACACAAATACAGTGTGTGAGATACCAAAATGTCACGGGCCTGGAGCAATTAGGAGAAAGTGTCTAAAAGGCTATTGGAATGGGGGAGAGGGAAAGGGGGTTGAGAAATACTGGCTTAGATGAAACCAGACAAACTTGCTTCGTTCTGCCGCTTGAGCTCTCACATTAGTATTACTTTTCCCTCGAGATTTCTAACAAACTCGGCAGAAGTATCATTTTTTCTTGAGTAAGAAGAGTTGGGAACATAATCCAGGGGAGAACTTCACACCGACTGAATCTGTGCCTTGGCCAACAGCACCTTTTATAAAAGCTGAGTATCAGCACTCAAGTGAGAGGCTTCCTTTGCTGCCAACAAATTTTCGGGTGAGGGCCGGCCCGGTGGCACACTCGGTAGAGTGCGGCGCTTGGGAGCGTGGCGGCGCTCCCGCCAAGGGTTCGGATCCCATATAGAGACTGGTCTGCTCACTGGTTGAGCGCGGTGCGGGCGCAACACTGAGGGTTGCGATCCCGTTGCCGGTCACGAAAAAAGACAAAAAAAGGGGAAAAAAATTTTTTTTCGGGTGAGGCTAAGTGGCTTATTGCTTTATCTTGAACCACCACTTTTCTAGAAAAAGAAATAGTGTTTCGAGCCACTCCATGTGCTCTACATCAGTCTGAGTCCGGGTCCCCATCAGCACAGTCACAGAGGAGGAGTGCCACCTGCGTTCCCACTACAGAAAGAGGCGATTCACACAGCACGCCACCTCTGCTCGATGGTGATGACACACGTGCACGCCTTCGTCCACCATGCTCTGACACGACACTTGCGTGACCAAAGCACAATTCACTCTCTCCATGGTTTTGAGTCTTAGCTACCGATTACAGTCACATCATGCTTTGCAAATACTTTATTCTAAGACATGCATGACATGCACCCAAGTGCACACTTTCACTCATGTGATGACAACATGTGCTCCCTGCATCATCTGCAGCATCTGCTCTGCTTAACACTGTTCACGCACTATAGTCTTCAGTTATTCAATTATTTTGATCAAATATCATGAACAAGGTATTGTGCTGGGTGCTGTAGGGGCTAACAGGATGTTAAAAGCACAGTTTCTGCCTGTGCAGAGAAATAGAAATGCACAAGTAATTCTATAATATAAAGCACTTTGCAACGATGATGGAAGAGATGTACAAGCCCGAAGCTGTTGGTGTCTCAGGGGAGGGAGACGTCACCCCTAGAGGCAGGAAGCCAGGGAAACTGCTGAGCGTGAGCCTTACAGAACAGCGGATCTCAGCAGGTGAAACGGGGGAGAGGAAGAGCCGCACTGATGAGCCGCCTGGGTTAAGGGGCAGGTGCAGGAAAGCTCGAACAATGGCCAGACAGGAAGACAAGGCATGGGGCTTGTAGGCTAAGCCCATAACACTGTCTATATTCAGAAGTCTTAACACCGAATATTTTTTAAACTAGGAATATATCATCTTCAGTAAAAAGTTTAAGACCATTTACCTTCACTTGGAAATTTCTTGGCTCGTTCCTCAAAGAACCATTGTCCAGTTTTTATTTTCACATTTCTGAAAAACAAGCAAAAAGGACACTTCAGATGGAGTAGATATGAATAGGGCTATATTCAGCCCACAAGAAGTAGGTCGGTAATATCACAAAATATTAGTCTTGCAAGGGACCTCGTAGTTCAATTTTCTGGCTCAAACACCCAAATTCACAGATTTTCCACAGAGGTTAAATGATGTGACTAGTTGGCAGCAAAGCTGTGAGTCTTCACCTTCAGTATATTTTACCCCAAGTGTAGTATGTACATGTCGTAAACACATATCAACATACGCTTGTGCCCAACACATATCAAGTACTTAACAAAATCGCTATCAAAATGATCAATTTATCATTTTAATGGTAGGAAGCAATGGCATGAATGATAAACTACAGCAAACTTCAATGCTATGCATTTGGCTAAGAGGGTGGTCATCCTTAGGTTAAGTTAAGGTTATTTGTGTTTACCACAATTACCTAGAAGCAACAGAGTAGATCTACCTGAGAAGGTTCCTGGGAGGACCTGAAGTCTGAAATACGGGATTGGTGTGCTCGATGGAGATTTGGGGACCTGCTTCTGCGTGGACCACTTGGAAAATAGGGAAATGACCTCTTCTTGGCCAGCTGGGCTGACAGCAGCTCCCCAGGCAGGACCACAGCTCCTACATCTTAGTCACGTGCATTACAGCACATAGAACACTTTACATGCTGACTGCTTGAAACTGAAGCCTTAAGTGTGTCTTACTCTTGACAGTTTCCAGATTTCTGGAGAAACCACACTTAACCTCAAAGAACCTCGGAAAGGTAGAATTGCTCATATCCTTTTAGGATATAAAAGGGAAAACACACAGATATTATAAATTGTTCAAACCCTTAAATATGCCACAAACTTCTCAAATAATGTGCCACAAAACTTGTCAATTCCTGGTTGTGCATGTTTAAGAAAAAATTAAAAATTCAACTATTGTGAAGTCTCATCTATCAATTATTTACCAAAATAATTTCTCCATTACATTCTTTCAGGCTATATATGAATTCAGGTGGACTTTTATTCAAGTTAATCCTTGAAAATGCTATTAATGTAAGTAAAATCACAAACATATAACAATCCACATGTTTTAAAAAATATCTTATCTTTCTCTATGGAGCACTAGCAGTTATCAGAACTTTCTCCCCTTCATCTGGTTAGAAATTATTATTCTCTAATTAGATTATTACCAGTGTTGAGTGACTAGAATGAGGAAAATACACATAGAGCATTTAAGAATGTCATAACAGAATTTTTATAATCAGTCACTACCATTGAGAGCCAAAAATATATAAAATGTTCAACTGTGATACATCTCTAGAGAGAGAGGAAAAAGTTTGCATCCATAAAATCAGATACTCAATATCTAACCTACTGAAGAGGCAATCTTAGCCTCTCAGCAGACAGAAGTCTTCCCCTCCAGCACTTGAAGGCAAGCAGAGAATCAAACATCGGAAAAGATTGAGAGAGATTAAAGGGGTGGTAAATTCATGCTCCTTCAAAGTGCCACACCTGCCACTTGTCTTCGTTCTGAGGTGACTCATCCTACGCAGGACAAGTTCTAATCATTAGGCCAGGTGAGCAGAAGAGCAACCCAAAGCGCAGGAATAAGAGGCCTCCATCTGATACAGGTAATTCACACTCTGGATTTTTTTTTTCTGGTCGTGGTGACCCGTTTCAGCTGATCTATTCTTTCACACTCCCCAGCCTGCTACCCTTGTGGCCAAAAGCATACGTATCCGAGACCCGCCTTTAGCCAGCTGAACTAACCAGACACAGGCCAGCACTGACAAGGCCAACACACATGCAGACACACAGTCATGGAAAATGAGAAACAGTTAAGGAGTGGGGAAGGGGGAGATGAGAGCCCCCGAGTAAATCAACGTCACACATCGTTAAAAGTATCCTCTAGCCCTGATTTCAGAACCTGTACAAGAAGCAGATAAATTAAAATCCTAGTCACCTAGTGCTAATCGTCTAACATAACTATCTAATCATCTCATTTAATCCCAACTGATTACTTGTGCAGTCTAAGCAGGAGCTAATTCGGCACAGAGAGATTTGGGCACAAATTTGCAGGTCTCTTGGGTTTATCTGTGATTAAAGAATAGAAGGATAAAAATACCACAGTCGTAAACCACACCATGACCAGCATTTTTTGTGTTTGAGACTGTTTCCTTTGAATGCTAGATATGAGCTGGATTTCCATCACCTCTTCTTGCAGAATCAGCCATTTTGCAAGCAATTATTCCATAACATCTTTCATAACGACTCTCTGATTACACCAAACCCAAGTCTAAAAAGGAGGACCATCATTGCTCTTACTATCCACGATCGAGGTGAACAGATCCTGCAGTCTCTGTCCTCATTAGGGCCAACACATGGTAGCACGATTCACAGTAACCAAAGGAAGCATTTAGCACTTCTTCTCAGATGATTAAATCAGAATTGGGTTATGAAAGTTTCTTGGACCATTTTATGAGCTCAGCAATAGGTTAATGCTTTTAAATTTCTCAGATAAGAAACATGACTTGTTTCTTTAAAACTTTTTCAATCAATCCATAAATATACCCAGAAAGGCAAAAGCCTTGGGTGGTGTAAAGAGCAGAAAATGTAATCAGGGGACTTGACACATGCCTGACCTTCCCAGTAGCTCAGAAGTCCCCTGCATGAAGATCACTAGAATTATAAACACCAAGCACTGGGTGCATAGACAGCTCTTAATAAACTTCTGGAGGTTTCAGCATCCATTTTCACAGCCTTGAACTCTACTAATGCTGTCATTTTATTGGCAAAAAAGAAATAATGGTTAAAAAGCACTTTGCAAACTCTAGCATACACATGTTCAATAATAAGATTATTATTAGAAGGGTACTCTGTTAGGAGTACCCTAACGAAAAGATATTTTGACCTCATTACTATCGCCAAGCGGTGAGCCAGAAAGGCATGTTGGAATGTATTCTTATTTTGCATCCAAATTACCTGCATCTGCAGGTGGCTAGTACATCTATGCTTTATGCTCTTCAAAAAGTCAGCATGACATCCCTCCAGTTTCTTAATGTATTTTCACCATGTGGCTGACAAGAGGCAGAAAATTGGTCTACGTGGTCAGGATTCTTCAAGTGCCTAAAGAAGCACATCTCCTGTGCAGATCTGCTCTCTGACCAGTGCCCTGGTGGCAAGGAAGTCTGAGAGCGCCCTGGAGAGGGCCCTGGTGGCTCATCAGACACACAAAACTGTAATAACTCTGAATAAAGAAGCCAAATATTGTAAAACCAAGATCAACCTAATTTCTTTATGGTAGTTAGTCCAAATGCTTGATAATTTCCAGCTAAAGTAGTCCTATACAAGCATAAGTTTAATTTTTTTAAAATTTCAAATATTCTTGTATCTAAGATGGTTTATTGCTACCAAGCAAAACAGTGGGTTTTTTTCCACTGGTTCAGTTGATCTGATTTCGATGTTCTTCCGGGAAAAAGACTGATCATTGTGATTAAATACTAGGTATCTATGAGAGGAGTCAGAGAATCGAGATGAAGATAAAGCGATGATTTTATCAAGCTGCTACCAACACTTCTTGCAAAACATTAGTAACTCTCCCTTCCTTTCCCTCGGAGAGAGGGCAGAAACTCTCTCTCTCACATCGATAGCCCCAAGCACTGTCAGGGCGCATGACAGCTCAGTGAGTACATTTGGGCTGGCGAATGAATGAACATTCCCATCTCTGCATGGGGCACCTGAGAATTCAAGGGATAATAAGGTGGGATCCGAAACAGGCAGAGTCGTGTAGCAGCGGGCACCACAGTCTCATGTGTGCCATGCCCTCTAGGTGTGCAGGGCAGGGCACAGGCCCAGGCAGCAAGCAGAAACTGTGAATGAGCGAAGGGGGCTGGCTGTGAGGCAGCAGGGAGGGGTGGGCACTCAGGGTAGCCCGAGAGCCCATGGCCCATTTTAAGGCATTAAGATGATAAATATTAAACACTGTGCAGACCAAAAAAGACAAGGCCTGTGGGCTGTCTGCAGTCTGCTGGTCACGAGTTCATGACTCCTGGCTTATTACATCAGATAACTAGTCACCAAAAGTAAGGGAACAATTCTACTGCAGCCTGATGGAGCTGTCCTTGTTTATAGCCAAGGCGATAAAAACTGGGTTAGACGCTATGCATCGACCTATCCTCCCCTGCAGATCTGAAAGGAGGACCCACAGGTACCAAAGGGGCAAAGAGAAGGGCAGAAAGGCAGGAAGCACCTGCTCCCTGTCGCCACACGCCTCACCTGGATGTCTGAAGAGACAGCCAAGGGCCTCTGACAAAATGCCACAGCAGGATCAATGGCGACTGACCAGAGCACCAGCCACGCTGGATGTCATCGCCATGGGAACAGAGAGCACACTCTCTCGGAAAGCAAAGACACATAAGACCCGCCTCTGGGAAAAAGAAACAGAAAGGTGTCAGGACAAGCCAGGCTGAAGTGCAGAGACCACGGGACTAGAACAGAGGCGGAGTTAGGGACCGAGCCAGGCCAAAGCAGAAGGGACGGACGAGAAAACCCACACACTAAATGCTACTTCCAAGGAAGCCAGGGTGAGTGGCACACAGGAATGAGCAGAAGAATCAGACCTGACTGAAGAAAATGTTACTGAGCCTGAAAAACAAGCAAACCCGATGGGTAGGCAGCTCAAGAGAAGGCTCCTTATTCCAAAAAATCAACACGAAGAGACGCATTCCCGGACACACGTTAGAAACTATTTTCTATTACATGGATGCAGAAAAAAACAAACATGTTTCTAGCCCTTAAAAAAACAGGTGATAAATAAATTGAATGCAACTATCCTCAGATGTTTCTGGAATATTATATTCCAAAAGACAACCAGGTTGCATTTCCTGGATTTCTTGATGAAAACGTTGCGAGCCAGGATTTAAAAACCCAGTGAAGTCATTACTCGTGAGGGAAAGCCACTGAAAGGCATTCTCAGATATGCAATGGCTTAGGAAATACGCCACCTGCATGCTCTTCTGGGGACAAAATTCTTGGGGAGGAACTTCTGTTGACTGAAAAACGAATCAAAATAAAGAACTTGCAAATTTGGAAATCATGGTCTCAAAAGATTGGCAATAAGTGCTGGAAACTGTTACAATGTAGAGTTGGTTTAATATAATTGTTATAAATATAATTATAAAACAATGTAGGCAACAAACATAATTATGGAAGGAGGTGCCATATAACATAAAAAGTGATAAGAGGGCCGAGCCCCTGGCGCACTCGGGACAGTGCAGCGCTGGGAGCGCAGCAGCGCTCCCGCCACGGTTCGGATCCTATATAGGGATGACCGGTGTGCTCACTGGCTGAGCACGGTGCAGCCGGTCTCAAAAAGGACAAAAAAAAAAAAAAAAAGTGATAAGAATATAGATACCTCAAAATGACTGGCTAAATGAATAAAGTTATTCATGAAAAATTCTTGGTGCGAACATGGGGTCAACTCTCTTGAAAGGTTACATGTGCACTTGCTTGTGTTCGATCCTGATCTCCAGAATCACACTCCAGTGGTAGATTTTCTACAGCCCGTGTTTAAAAACTCTCCACATCTACTTATCCAGACTTTTCTTTAGAAATGGCCAGCTCGCCCCTATCTTACAAACACCGTTGCCATATACCCCCTGCCCTGCCTTTCACTACTTTTTCTACTCTTCCACGCTCTTTTTAAACATTTCCATCTTCCTGCCAAACCCAATGGCTTTTCTCTATTAATTCACCAAGGGAAAAGATTTCTATCATCACGTATGGCTCTAAAATTCAGAGTTGCAGAACAAAGCCTCATTAATCTCTTAGTCAAAGTGTCCTTAAGCTCTGTTGTCCTGTCTCATCCCTAACTCAGAATGTAGCTGAAGACCATCTTTCTCTGAGCAGCCTGCCCTCCTCCCTAAGCCTAAACACCCCCACGGCTTCAACCAACAACTTTCCAGATCCGATCTGAAGCCTCCTCTCTTGCCTACCCACCAGTACCTTCTCCTGTACACGGAGTAATTCCAGATGAATCCTACTGTCTTATGGTCACAGCAAACTTGACAGGTCCAGAATAGAATTCATTTTCTCCCCAGAACTACATCCCAGTCTCTCAAGCTAAAAAACTCAGAATCATTCTTTTTGACTGTACAAAAATCATGGATTTTATCATACGTTAGAAAATCTTCTGACAGCATATTTCCTGAAGCCTTGTCAGCAAATATGTATTTTGACAAAATGAAAAAATAAGTCCTCTGCCCCACAGGTGTGCCAACATAAAGAGATGAATTCTTCAAATCCAACTCTAAAGGAAAAAGCTAAATGATTTTTTTTTTCCTTTTTTTGTCTTTTTTTTACTGACTGGTAACGGGATCGCAACCCTCGGTGTTGCGCACCACGCTCAGCCAGTGAGCGGGAACCGGTCTCCATATGGGATCCGAACCCTCGGCGGGAGCGCCACCGCACTCCCAAGCGGCGCACTCTCCAGTGCACCACCAGGCCGGCCCAGAAAAGCTAAATGGTTTTTAATTACATCTGCATGATTAATAATATCAGTGATATGAGAATTAGCCCATCCATTTACATCACAGATCACAAAACATACAAACCAGTTTTGCACGTTGCATATAACTTAATCCCCAGTTCTCATATTAACTGAAGTAAATTACATATGAGTATGGCCTCAGGAGATTGGTTTAAAATTACAATATAGTTCCAGTTTCAAACCTTTATCTGTTATTAATTAATGTAGAAAAACAAAATCCCATGAAAAAAGACTAAGCCAAACTTGCTAAAAAATAAAATGAAAGAACTTACTATAATGGATTTATTTGAACACTTTTATTCAAAAAAAAGTAGTTGTTTTTTTTATTGTGGTAAAATAGACATAACAAAAGTCACCGTTTTCAGCACTTTTACGTGCACAGTTCAGCGGCAGTAGGACAGTCCCACTGTCGTGCAGCTATCACCACCGCCCATCTCCAGCACCGTCCCATTGTCCCAAACTGAAACCCCATGCCCAGTACATGTAATTCCCTCTCCCCGCCTCCCCCAGGCCCCTGGTAACTACAGTTCTACTTTTTGTCTCTATAAACATACCTATTCTAGGTAGCTCAGGTAAGTGGAATCATATAATATTTGTCTCTCTGCGACTGGCTTATGTAAATTGTACAATCATCCATGTTGTAGCATGTATCAGAATTTCATTCTTTTTATGTCTGAATAGTATGCCTTAACATGTATATAACACATTTTCCTTATCCATTCATCTGTTGATGGACACTGGCTTGTTTCCGCCTTTCGGCTGTTGTGAATAAAGCTGCTATGAACACTGTTGTTTGAATATCTGAAGTACACTTTGAGTGTACACTTTGAGTGTCCTTTGAGCCAAAAACAACATTAACACTTTCATCATATTAATACAGGTTGCAGAAGGTCTTGCAATACACTAGCTCTTAGGGTCTGTCAGCATTTATAAGATTCAAATTTTCAATACTTGTGGTTCCTAGGTAGAACTGAAAATTAAATTGATGCCTTTACCACATAAGATTGTGTGTTACACATTGTTATTGTCCTTTTCCCGAGAGTAAAGGTAACTTAAACGTACTACTACCCCTAGACTCAGAGCCTGAGGATTTTTTTGAAATTAAACACAAAGTAATCATTGCAGATAGGGCATGAACTAGACAGGCTTTGGAAACTGTACAAGGTAACAATTTCAGTCCCTTTTTAGCAATTCTTTACAATTTTAAAAGGGAGAAGGAATAACTAGTTTCTTATCAATTGACTTGATTTCCATAGTTACAAAAGTAGTGGTCATATGCATAGCAGAATTAGGCAGACTTAATTTCTTTCCTTTTAAAAGAACACTTTTGCTAATTTCTAAAAACCTTTAAGTGTAAGTTCAAATCTGAAAAGAAATCCCAAAATTTAATCCCACCATCATTAAAGCAACCCAGAGCTAAAAGGGATTTCAGAGGAGATTAACAGACCTAAGTCTGCTTTAACATTAGGCAGAAACCCACGGCAGTCTTCTTTCAACAAAAAGGAGGGCATATTAATGTTGGTTCTTAAATATCTACATTAATGAACAGTACAGGAGTTGAATCATCTAAAATCATTAAACACACATGACCTATTTTGCACTGGAATGCACTTCGGTCTGACCTATGGACATGGATATGTTATTATGGAAATTCCTATGAAAACATAACTTAAAGAAATGACCAGCCTGTCCCTCCGTCTGCCTGTGCCCTTAACTCCAGCCTACACTTTGGCCCAACATGCTAACCAAAGACAGCACCTGGCTACCACACAAAGCACCAGCCCAGGAAAACTGCTTTCTGAGGCTGACCTTCCTTGTAGGGCGACAGGTTTCAGCTGAACTAAGTGAGGTGACAACTTAGGATATGAAAAAAAGACAAAGAAACAGAAAGCTAACTAAACCTCAAAAAGGTTTTAAAGGCAGGACTTGCCATGACTAATCAAGTGCTGACCACAGAGTAAATTTCAACTTCAACTGGAAGAATGATACGTGCTATTTTGAATGCATTTTCTTTAGTAAGCACAAAAAAACCCCCTTTTTATTCAAAAAGTACTCCACAAGTTTTCACTTTTTTACTATATGTTTTGGTAACGTAGGCTTCAAAATATTAATAATTATTACTGTCATTTGGCACGTGGATAAGAAGAGTAAGTATCATGATCGTATATCTAATTAACATAAAACAGTATACATACACTGTGCAACAGCCAAGCTGTACTGTAAGAACCAAAACAGATGCTATTTCTAATTTAGAACAAAGAAGAAAAAAACTATATATCAAAGAACAAAAGGCCGTTCCCTTCTGCTATGGTTCGAATGTTCCCCCAATCTCAAGTCGGAGCTTAATTCCCTATATCGTATTTGAAAGGTGAGGTCTTTAAGAGGTGATTGGACCACAACGGCTATGGGCTAGTGGTTTAATGGGTTATCAGGGAGTAGACTAGTGGCTTTACAAAGAAAGCGAGCACATAAAAATACTCTTCTCAGCCCTCACCGTGTGACACCCTGCACCACCCTGGGACTCTGTAGACAGTTCCCACCAACACGAAGGCCCTCACCAGATGTGCCCCCTAGACCTTGGACTTCCCAGCCTTCAAAACTGCAAGAAACAAACTTCATTTTCTTACAACTTACCCAGTTTCAGGTATTATGCTATAAGCAACAGAAAATGGACTAATATATCTTGTGAAAATTAGTCTTAGTGGCTAACTCTTGAAAATTTGTAAGGCATGACTGTGAAATATTTTACTCAATATGTTTAACTTATCTATATATACTTTTTAATGTGAAACACATGAACACAGTTTGTATCAGCCATATCAAAACTTAGACTTAGAAAAAAAAGAAATCAAATTTTGAAGTGGGCTGGCCAGTTACTCAGCTGGTTAGAGTGCAGCCTCATAACAGCAAGGTTGTTCCCTGTACTGGACACACACACACACACACAAAAAAAAATTTTTTTGAAGCAGTAGACAAATGTCATTTTAACCTTGGTAGCAGGCTAAAATCTTTCCTTGGTGGCCAACTCTCCTACACCATATGTGGCATTCGATTTTTTTTTTTTTCAGTCTTTCATGGAGTTAGACCTTTTACTCACTGGAAGAGTAGATGTATTTATAACAATAGGTATGAATTATTCCATTCTCATAATTAGTTATTTGCCTTTGTGGATATAAAGTGGTGATTTGGTATTTTATCAAAATGTAGGATTATGAAAATACAGGGAGTTCCCATCTGAAATCTAAGAGATTACATTTTCCAAACTCTGGGAAGTAAACTTTACGCAGGAAACATAATTGTTCTATAACTTCTTTTGAAATGTCACTTAATTTTCAATAAAAGTTATTTCATGCAATACAGAAAATACAACATGTCATCCTGCAACAATATCTTTACATCTAAATCCTAAAAATCCCTCTTAATAAATTCCAAAATCTTATTTTAACTGTTAATGTTCTGCAGCAATAATTCAAGACCCAACCTGAGAATTAAGAACATAACAATAAAATGCCAAGGTCTGGATCAATTTTCACCTGAACATACTAAAGCTGTTCTCCACTGGTATCAGGTATGGTATACGAGAGAAATTTGAGAAATCCAAGAAAGCACCCTGAAATCAGCAGCACACCCTGCCACAATCTGAAACCTTCAGTCTAAAATCTCTGTTCTAATTATTGTATAAAAGTTCTATTGCACATTTATTATTGTTAAAATATTTGCAAACTTATAGAATTCTCTGTACAAAGGGTTTTGAATTTATTCAATCCAAAGCATCCTTACTGCCAGCAAAATGTTCCTAATGAAACAGGCGGGGAATCTGAAGAGGAAATGATTTGTTGTAGTCATAGCCAATTACAAAGCAAGAGAAAAAGATCACAATTTGGAGGGGACACATCTTGAGCAAGAGTAATTCCTCAGCAATCTACTTCAGGGAGATGAGCAGGTTTCTTTTAGACATGCAGAATTTGATGCTACTGCATAGCATAAGTTTGCATTGATTTTTTTCCCTTAAAGATATATTATCTTCAGTAACATCAAATTCCATATGTCTAAAAGAAATGAAGCTTAAACAAACAAGCAAATGTAAAGCTTAGTCTCCTCCCCAATATTTCAACATAGTCACAATCTTCTGCAATTTCAGAGCAGAAAATGCCAATAAATTCCAAGGGGAAAAACATCAACCAAAAAGCAAGGATCAGTTTATGCTTCTAACTTTCCCCTCCTTCTTTTCCCTGTCCCGTCTTCTGACCGGCTCTTGCTGAGGACCGCACACCGCCCCTCACTCCTGGAAGGTCCTGTCCAGCTCGGCTTTGTTGACAGAGTCCCTCCCGTTCCTTCTCTCCCGCTCGCTATTTCTTCTGGTTTTCTGATGCACTGTGACCCGCTCCAGCATGCAGAGCTCTCCACGTGGCCAGCCCTCAGAATCATTTCTCACTCTTCCCTCTCTTCTAGGCCCTGGAACCAAGTTCCATCATCGCTTTTGTGACCTGTCTCCCACAGTCTCCGTCACTACTGCCACCCGCCTCCTCCCTTCACTCCCCGATGCCTTTCATGTTGCTCTTTGACCTTCACCTTCCACCCTGCAGAACAACAGCAGACCTTGGTCCTGCTTTCTTCCAGCATACAGCATGTGCTCCCCTCCAATTCCTACTGCTCCGCCACCAGCCCAACGCTGCCCGGGCGTGTCTCCCACCAGGCAGGGGACGGGGTGGAGGGCAGGCAGGGGCTCAGGGAGGCCTGGCTTCCAGCCTTCCCTCTGCTTCCCACCGACCACACGGCCTTGGGCAAACTATCTGAAGTTCCTAAGCCTCTACCTCCTCATCTGTAAAATGAGAATCATAGGAGTAGCCACCCCATAAGGCTGTTGTAAGCTTTAAATCAAACATTAAAGGAAGACTCCAGACATGGACGCTCTGGAAGTGACCTTGAGCCAGCCCAGCCTCCCCCGCCCCTCCGTCCTCTGAGCTGCCGGGGCCTTTAGCAGCTTCGCACCCAGCAGTTCTCCAGGAGAAAACTCTCCCTGGAGGCAGAAATGTCTCCAGGGAAATGTCATCTTAAATGTCTCCTGGAACCTCACCACAAGCCCAAGGCCAGCACATTTCACAGGCCTTTTGCTCTGCAGCGGTCGATAAACTGCTCTGTCTTTTTAATTGCATTCCTGGAGCTCCCTCTTTCTTGATGTTAAAAATGCATTTTCTGCATCCTGCTCCCACAGCCAATCCACTCGTCCTGACGAATGAGCCTCAAGCTGAGGGAGAAGCAGCGGTGAAAAGTGATCCGGTCGGAAAACCTTTCCAGGTCCCGATCTGAGAGACAGTTATTAGTGTCAAATATTCTAAAGTTTTACAAAACCTCATCTTTATTTTGGCCCTAAAAATAGGATGGCAGCCCTGAGAGGACAAGCTGGAGAGAGGACAGAGGGCTGCGAAGAAAGGGGAGGATGTGTTGTTATAGATTATTTCATTCTCTCCCCACACGGCTTCCTGTGTTAATTCACTCACAGTAAGGCAATTATCTTAGGTACTGTGAAAGACATTCTTATTTCAAAATAAGGAAGCTGGGGTTTTAGAAATCACACTTCATGTACTTAGAGTGTAAAGTTACAACGCCCAGGGCACAATGCCCACAAGGGTGGAGATGTCAACACGGCCAGCTTCCTGGGAGATTGCCTCAGCCCCTGTCCTGCTGTTTTGATTTTTAGTTTATAGTTAACTATTAGAAGAAGAAAAAATGCTGAGGAATTTGACACCCTAGCCAGCAATGTTTGTCACTAGACTGTCAATATATATGGTTGATTGAAAAGGGGAAGCCAGGGGCCGGCCCGGTGGCGCACTGGATGAGTGCGGCGCACTGGATGAGTGCGCCGCTTGGGAAGCGCGGCGGCGCTCCCGCCCGAGGGTTCGGATCCCACATACAGACCGGTTCCCGCTCACTGGCTGAGCGAGGCGCGGGAGCAACACCGAGGGTTGCGATCCCGTTGCCGGTCCCCGGTCTGGTACGGGGGAGACATTGAGGGTTGCGATCCGTTGCCGGACACGGAAAAAGACAAAAAAAAAAAAGAAAAGGGGAAGCCGATCTTAAGACCTTTCTAGAGATGATCGGGAATTGTTACCTACTCTCTCAAGATCTCAGGCCTGCATGAACACACGTGTGGCCAGGGCAGCTCACAGTAATTCTTTATTTTTGGCCCTCAAGCTAAGAAAAGCCTGAAGGGCACTGTCTTCAGCAAACCAGAGGAACATGAGATGCCAAGGGTAACTGATATGAGTCGGGGTGACCTGGTGTGCAGTTCTAGAAATGGAAAGTATACAGCTCAAAAGCAAGGAAATCAGATTGAACCACTTCACCTCTCTTTGGCTGAATGACTGAAATACATTAAGCCTTGCACAGGGCCAGAAAGTGTACGTAGGTGCATGTCAGGGTGTCCAATAACGACAGCCCTCCTGACTTGGGGGAGAGAAAACCCCGCTGCCACACCCACACCGAATAAGTGCCTCTCACAGTCTCTGTCCCTGGGGCACCACACATCTGCAGCAGCATTTAGAGGTTGTTTTTAAGTGTGAGTCTCTGATTACTCTCGTAGATTCACACCAGCCTAGCGTCCCTCCCTTCTCATCAGTTCTGTAATGTCCTGTGCACGCTCGCCCCCAACAGAGACCCCCTTGTGATTTCAAGGAAGTCATGGCCTGCCCACTCTGCTTTGAACAACGGGATACGTTCTTTATAATTTTCAAAATGGGTAGCTAGAAAATACCAATTCCATGTTAAAATTTGCTTAAAAACCTCACGTTGGCAAAAGATTAAAATAAATGTAGATTCACTCTATCCCCGATAAAAAGCACATCCATTTCTTTATCTGAGTATCCAAAATAGGTCAGCTCACTTCCTTCAGAAAGGCCTCATGTAAAGCTGACGGGACCCCCCAATACTCCCCATGTTACCATTTACTGCATCTTTACTGAAGGAAATAAATTGAGCTCTAAGAAAACTAAGAAATCCAAAAGAATTTTAACTCCTGGGATAGCCCACTGTTAGCCAGTACAAACTTTCATAAATTAAAAAAACTTTTTCTGTTAGGAAAATTTATCTTTGAACTAAAATGACTTCTAAGTCTAGAAACTTAGCTCCATCTTAGGCACTCTGTAAACATTTATTGATTGAGGAGGTGACTGCTCTATCAAGGTCTGTTTCAAACCATCTCCACGACCCGGCGATGCTCACCTGTCCTCGAAGCACACGGTGCACCTCCAGGCACCAGTCCTCCTCAGGAACACTCGGCACTCAGAGCACACGCGGTGGCTGCAGCCCCGACACACGGCCCCCTGGTTCAGCAGGAGCCCCAGCGCCCGCTGGCAGCGGGCACAGGATCTCTCCCTGTTTTCCTGGCTGGTGCTCTTTGCCCCTTTCCATCGGAGGTGCTGCAGGTGCGATTTCAGTTTCCTGCGGCCCACAGAGTTAAATAAGACATGAGTGAGTGGAACACCAGACGCCAGGCTACAGAGCAAGAGCCCCCACAGTACTGCTCATGCAAGGGAAGGGGCTTCGGCCTCCAACATCCCGGGCTTCCACCAGGGCTGTGTGAACTGGGAATCTCCCTCAACCTCTTGGAGCCAAGGCTCAAGGCTTTTCTCAACGATGAAACAGAGATGATACAACCTTACGCCCCAGGGTTGCCATGAGGATTAAATGGCAAAGCACAAATAATATGCCTGGTGCAGATGAGTTAGCTGCTAATTTTGTTCTCGGTTCATCCCTTGTGCCTAAAAGGCCATTTTAATAGTAACAAGAATTGTGAGGGAAGAGGAAAAGTCACAGAAAAGAGTATCAATTTTAATGTGCAAGGCATGGAAAGATCTGTAAATATATAGCATATATCCCTGCTATTGGTATAAGTTATCCAGTGAAATTATTTAAATGATACTGTTTTGGCTACCGTTTTTTTTCATGGGTGGTTGGTGCAATTCTAGCCCCTAATTCCCTTAAACAATAGCTGTACTACAAAGGGACATTGTACCCCAAAAGGTGAACCCCCAAAAGTGACATTAACCAGAATACTCTTTTATGAAATGTCTCTGTTACCTTCTTTTAGAAGAGAGGAGCCAATCTCAAGAAACAAGATTATATAGGAAATGTACATTAAAATTCAACTTTCAGAATTTTCCCTAGAATCAGTACCCATTGGAACAAAACTTTCTTACCACAGCATCTTTGTTATTTTAACATTCAAAATGATGTCTCTAAATCACTGAAAGATCTTTACTCATCAGAGAAAATTCCATTTTTCTTTTTTGAAAATTCCATTTTTCTAAGTGCACTATAGTTTTTAGTGGAAGAAAGTTTACGAGTATACTTAGGGGGCTTTGAAATAACAAGGGAGAAGGGAAAAGGTGCATTGTACCTTACAGGTAACCAGAAAATTTTCCTTTTTCCTCAAGCATTTGGTTGTCCAAAGTTCTATTTTATGTGTGTATTTTTCTTAGCAGACTCTGAAAGACTTCTGCCATTAGAAACCAAACCAAACGAAAATATGTATAAATATATATTCAATTTGCTTAGTTTCTAAACCTCACATCCTCTAAAAACACTGATAAACAAGCCCTACATGTTTAAAGATGGATCTTGACAGCAAACAATGGACACTGTTTTGATACAGCCTAGCACTGCTTTATTAAATGTTAACCTATATCAAACAGTTAGTGCAGCTTAGAGGCAGACCAGGAAAGAATCTCCCTATTGACAAATGGTCAGGAAACAGGCTAAGCAGGTTCCTATTTAATGCTTCCCCTTTCCTCAAGAAAAAAGACAGGAGTGGACTCTATCAGATGTGCTGTTTCTATGCTGCTTTCTTTGCTTTTCTTTGCACATTGAGGTACCACCAAAAATAAGGTAGGAAAACTCTTAACCCAAGGGCTTTCCCATAGGGGTGTACCAGAAGCCTTGAATTATTTCCTAAAGCAGGCAAACAGACAGCAAACATCACAAAAAGGCATCATTTTAAGTGATTAACATGAGCTGCCTCCCCTGCTCACCATCTTCTCAGTTTAGTTAGACAGCAAAGGTAGTCTCCACCTACAACCCCGCATGCGGACCCTGCTCAGACAAGAAGCCCAGCACTGAGCAAGTACTAACAAGTAATGAGCAGCAGTAAGGCAACGAGGAACAGGATCCATGCGGCAAAAGCCAGCCCCTCCCCCCGCCCCCAGTTCCCCCTATTTGCAAGACATACCGTATCCTTTCCTCCTCTATGTTCTGAACCTCCCGATCTCGGTACAGGACCTGGAGAACGACCTCACGCTCTAACTCCTGGAGGGAACTCAGGTCTACTTCTTGGGCCATTTCCTCTCCTTTTCTCAGACCCAAGTTGGAAGAGCTTCACTCCACAGGCCACGGCCTCCCGTCCTGCAAGCGAGCACCCAAGTCCAGCTGCAAGCCCCAAGAGCTTAGGAGAGCAACCTCTCCTATTTCATTAGCCGCTGTGTTTTGCCCGGGGCTCTTTTTTTCCTTTTTAACTGTGTCATACTCCTTGAGAGAAGAAAGCCGGAGTCGCTGAACCTCTGTTAGAGTTACTGCTCCCTCACGGGGTCTCGTGCCACCTGGGGAATGTTCGCACTGGGTTCCACCGCAGCCTCTGACATCTGTCTGAGACAAAAGCATATCTTTTTTCTGAGGTTTTGCCAGAGATTGTTATAAATGATGCATGGCTCCAAGCAGATAATTTCTAAAAAGCAGAAGTGATCCCCAATCTGCGGAAATTTACAAATAGCAATAAGAAGAATATCAATGACTCATAGAAGCTAACCTTCCCCTTAAAATGTTTCCAGGTCAGCAGCAATGATAATCAAAAGCCAAGCTTGTTCAATACCTGTAGAAAAGACAACAAAAATGGCAACATTTTTTCCAGCTTGAATATCTCTGCAACATTACTTCAGAAAAGACAAAATATTGTACACAGGGAACTTTACATTTTTTGCCATGTGATGACATAAGATTTTTAATTTTATTATATAAGTCTTCTCATATTTCTAAAAGCCTCAAACTTTCTTTTTTTTTTTTTTCCTTTTTGTCTTTTTTCGTGTCCGGCAACGGATCGCAACCCTCAGTGTCGCGCCCGCACCTCACTCAGCCAGTGAGCAGGAACCGGTCTGTATGTGGGATCCGAACCCTCGGTGGGAGCACCGCCGCGCTCCCAAGCGGCGCACTGTAGCAGTGCACCACCGGGCCAGCCCCTCAAACTTTCAAGCTTGAATTTTCCTAATATGAACTGAATCTTCGGTGGTCAGAAATACAAAGGTCTATGTTAAATGTACATCATCTTAATTGAAAATACACTAGAAAAATGAAGTTCTCAACTATTAGTTATTATTTTTACAATTAACTTCAAACCTCAAAAAAATTTTAATCAATTAGGGAGGTATGACGTGGCATCTCCACTACCTCAATCTATCAATTATTTATGATCTTTAATAGTTTTCGTGAGGTGCCTTATGCATCAGGTCTTGTTTCTGTTTAATGCTAGTTGAAAGGTTCTGCATACATCCTTTTATCCATAAAATATAGATGCCTGAATCCATACACTTTCTATAATGCCATGTTTGTTAGTAAATCTATGTGAATCCCTTAGTAACAAGACGTCCTTTCAATGCTTTAGAAACTAAACCCCTTTTGCTGGGCTTCAACAGAAATTCACATTATATTAATTTATGATCCATAGCAAATTAGAAAATGAGAGGTTAATAGAGGTATCATTCTCTTTAAGCAAAGGTTCTTAACCTTTTTATTTTTAATCTTTGGTAGTCTGGTGAGGCCTAAGTATTTAAATGCATAAAATAAAACACACTGGGAAAGGAAATTGATTAATTAAAATATTTTTAAAATTGTGTTCATTTTTGCACAAAATAATAAGATCTAGCAATGATCTAATGACTACCATAATTTCAAAATAGTGATGAGTATAAATAATATTTTCAGGTATCTTCAACAAATAATGTGCTATAAAAATATCTGTGATTTCTACTGGTGACAAAGTTACAAGTCCTACTGCTTCTACTGCGGTTTGTTGCCTATATTCATAATTTCAGGAAATGCTAAATGTTAGTTAAAGGTTAATGAAAAGAAAGATGTAATTTTATCCCCATCCGAGTTCATGGGCCTACAGGCTAAGGACTGTGGGTTTAAGGGATTCTCTGTTTGTCAGTTTTTCTATTGTAAGATAGAATCAAAATATATTGCTCATCCCAACTCCGAGTCTGCATGAGGAACAGGAGAACCCGGAGCTCTGAACAGGGATGCTCTAGGCCTCTAGTCTGTAATAGAGCACCCACAGCACCTGCCCTCCAAAGGCTTCCTACCTAGATGGTGGGAAAACCACCAAACAACAAGGACTCCGGGCTCTTACCCAGATGGGCTGGTAGTTCACTGTGTCACTGGGACAAAGCGTTGTCCCTCCTTGGTTCCCAGTTTCCAGATGAACAGATGGAACTAGCAGATCTTAGTTCCCTGAGGCTCTGAGTCTCTGGAAGAGAGGAAAGTAATAGAAAACAGTGTGCGATCCAGTGCCAAGTGGTCGGGTGCAAATGAGCCACCGTGTCACCGACTGTGGGAGCCCATTCTTCTAAACTTCCCCTTCATTATTCTTGATGTCCTCTTTTTTCCACTCTGCTCACCATTTTACCGGGTCAAGAGCTATCTGGTTAGTCTGATTCCCAAGGATTTTAAACAAAGGTGCTTGCACTTGGCTCAGTACACCTGAGCTGTGCCCTGTGCTTTCTTTTCAGGTGGCCATGCTCTACTCTCTGGCTCTGGTCTCCAGCTCTTTAGTTTAGCAGGACGGCACTAGGTGAGGTACTGGGCTGGTAAGGACACCGCCAAATGGATCCACTGGCGGAATACTGGAACATTCAATTGCTCACACATTCAGGTGGCTAGGTCTCAAGTATTTCAGAAATACAGGATTCATTATCATTATAAAACACTACTCAGTACTCTATCCAAGCCTGTGGGTCCCAGGTCCAGGTGTGGCAAGTGTCCTTTTCCTGATAAGTGGGAGCTCATGCTCCCCCTAGTGGACATTCACTTCTAGTCACAGAAAAGAGAGAGAGTGTTTCCCCTACCCATCCATCCAGTCGTTCTGTAAATATTGATCGAGCACCTCTGAGTGCCATGACTTGATCGACTGGTGTTTTATATCCTATCCTACTTCTAACAAAAATATGATGTGGCTTATAATAAAAGCACATAGAGGACAATTAAAGTCAGAGACATATCAGTAGCAGGAGTAAAAAGGGGCAGATAATTCTACCAGCAACCCGGAGTAAAATGGTCACTGTACTTGAGCATTAAATGTATTTCTGACTTTCCTGGTAGCCAAGGCAAAACAAAACAAAACAAAAAATCACGATGGTGTATATAGTTCTGACACATTGAAAGAAATACAGAAGGACATCCTCAAGGTATAAAGGACTAGACAATAATTGTCAACAGTGGTTTGGCAAAAGATGCAAAACTGAGCTTTATGTATCATTATTATATTGACCTCAAATCCAGGGATGTAGCACTAAATTGTAATTCATTGAAAACATTTCAAATATAGACTACAACCTGGTGCTTTCTGGTATTCCAAGCTGATACAGAGACAAAGCTTAGATTTAAAGGTGTGGGGATTCCGTTTCTATCTCACTGTCATTATTTTTCACATTTAGAGACCTTGATCCCAGCTTCTCCAAACACTCAGCCAAACTAGAGATTTTGATTCTACCTTCCATAAAACCCTTCAGTCAGTCAAGCACTTGGTTAACATCAACTATGAGTAGAACTTTCTACTGTTAGATTGAAATGTCCTCTTTTTTTCACCTTGGAGGGTCCACTCTAAAAAAAGGGGTGACTTTTCGAAATGATGTCACTGGTACGACACAGAGCATCAGCTCAGGATCATTTGCATCAAGATTTATCAGAAGGCTAGGAAGATGCTTGCTCTTTGTTTCCAGTGTCCTCCTACTATCCCCACTGGCTCGGTGGCTTTGGACATTCCATTTAACACGTCTGAGCCACTATTGCTTTATTTCTTTGGGATTCGTTCAGGATTTCCAATGGGAGCAGTACCACACTCTCATCTTTAGAAATGTGCGGGTGCTTTTGGTTCTCGCAGTGACAAAGAATTGTCTTGCATTCCCACACAAATGTTGACTATCTTACCAGACAATTCATTTAGGCAAAAATAAAAATTACAATTATCTGATAACAGAATTCAACTCATACAAACACAAAATATATTTTGCAGGCTTTTAATACACTCCAAATTTTCTAGGAATGTAACCATTGTGTAAATTAAAGGAAGACTGTACTTTGTTTCATTCAAAACTTTAACAAGAATTGTTTATCGTTTCAGAAGGGCATCACGGAGGGCAACATTACTCGTAGTGTTTGGATCACTAACGCCATAGACCAGTAACGGTCTGTATTTGTAGACGTTGCATTCAACATGACTCCACATATGCAAACATCTGACTACTTCGCTACGTCTTCTAATGTAGTTTACACATACAAGTACCTATTACGTTATTATAACTTAATGTCTCTATTTCTCCTTTTATCACAGTAGGTGTTCATTTCTGATGGCTTCAGTCTTCAGAAAAGCATTGGAAAATCTGAGTCATTTCAGAACTTGAGAAGAAGATTAGAAATTATTTTACTTTAATAACCTCATGCAGAAATTCAGTCTCATAGTTTAAATAATGACATCTTCCAGATCCATTTCTCTATGATAATGTCTGTTCAGTCACTCTCTCTCCCTCACTCAACAAATTCTTAAATTTCGTGTATGATGTCCAGGCAGTGGAGTCAGGCTCTGTCCTCGCCACGTGGAGCTTAGACTCCATCTGCTGACTCCTTTGCCTGTTGCGTTTTGGTAATGCTGGCTGCCTCTTTTACAGCACTCACTCCACCTATCAGTCTAATTTTATTTAACAGTTAGAAAATAAAACCTACACCACAGCACGACTTTGAAGGGAAGATTCTCCTACAGCCACTTAGAGAGGGACCCCACACCAAACCATCCCTCATCTCTGTGAGGCTCGCTCTCCTCCCCCACGAAACAGAGGAAATGGTCCCTGCTTTGCAGGGTGGCTTTTGGCACTCAGTGCATCATCCAGCGCAGCCCTGGGGCAGTGGCTGGAACGGGCAAGCAGCACTCACACACGCTCCTTCCTCTGTCTTCTGTCTTCCCTTCAGGCAGGCCCAGGAGGAGGAAACCGAGCCAGTTCTCTGGGATCAGAAGGGACGCAGGCAGCAGGGGAGCCCTTGGACAGGTACTTCCATTCTGTCCGTCCAGCCCTGCTGCATCCCGCTGGAACTTTGGCATCCAGACACGCACAGTTGGGTTGCAGTGTCTGACGCTTTAGTTTAGCAACACTGATTTTATTGGCTCTCTATGTGCCAAGCACAGGCTGGGTATTGAGGATATAAAAACGAGAGAGACCCAATCTCTGCATTCAAGAAGTACACATTCCAGGCAGAAAATGGACATCAAACAACCCCCCCATAACATGGTAGGATGAGTGGTACAACTCGAGCATCTACACCGAGGGAGAATGCTTGGAAGAAACCCTGGTTTGCTCTACGTGGAGAGCAGAAAGGGCTGGTGGGACCAGGGATGGCATCCCAGGGGAGGAACATGTGGCACAGTTTTGCCAGGGGATCAAAATACTCAGTCATGCACTGGAAGTTAGAAACAACGCTTGCTTGCTTTCCTCGGCCTAACAGCAAACCTTGACTTCAGCTTTTAGATCTGGCAGGGGGGAAAGTACCAGAAACGTAAAGCAGAGGGAGAGGAAAAAAAGCGGGGACAAGAAAGTGCCCTTCTTTATGTGCAGGCAGAGGTCCCTGTTCCTCTCGACTGTCTCCCATGTCTGAGCAGCCGGTCATCGGATCAAAGGAAATAGATTTTCACCACCTCACTGTGATGGAGGGAAAAAATGACACCAGAGTAGAAACGTAGCCACCTGCGGCAGCATGCACGCCTGTGAACGCTGACTGTCATCACCGCCCGGACTTTAAGGGAAACTACAAAGTAATGTTCTCATAAGCCTGCAAGCCACAGCCTCGCCCAGGCTCCCAGTGCAGGTCACCTCGGGGGACCGATGCCTCGCTCCAGTGCTCTTACCACAGCTATTTCCTTGCGCCCTTTGCAGTTTCAGCCTCAGCCACAGTGTTGTCTGCTTGGTACGCAGGGGAAAAGTTGAGTGGCGAAACTGACCTTGAAATGTATTTGAAAATGTCATCACTTTTTTGCCTGTGTAGGTTCTTTGTGGAAGCTTCCAACAGCCACAAAGCATACCAGCCCGCCCAAGGAGGACGAAGAACAGAGAACAGCCGTTGCTTCCAGTTTCCACCCAAACTGGGCTCATACTCATAGGCTTGAAAGACTCGTTTCTGCAAAAATGAGACGGCAGGCATGTGTACCCATCAGAAAGTCTGACACTGACAGGGGATGTGTGTTTATGAATTCCTTGTCCCTCCTGCTGCGTCATCAGAGGTGGGTTTTCTGGGAAGCTAATGAAGCCCGAGGTTCAGGATCCCTCTCTTGCACGCCCCATCCAAGGATTCATGTTTGTTTTCTTAAAGTCTCCATGGGTTGTATACACCTGAGGCCCCTCAAAACTCTGCACATAAGTGAGGAAGATGCATGCGTGTGGGCTTAAATCTATAAACTCTGAAACCTACCTGAGAAAGGACAAAGTCGAAAGAGCACTTCCTTTGAAAGGTGACTGCAATTCACTGTGGATTCTATGCATTCTTTTTCATTCAGGTGGATTCTTGCCACAAAAAACAAAACAAAAATGATATTTTAGAATCAGAGTAAAATGCAGAAATAGAAATCTATAATTTTTGTGCCTTAAACTTGACCTCTTCTTGTGGAAAAGCAAAGAAATGAGAATTACTATAATTATATTGTTATAGGTGCATAATAGGTGCATAATTGTTGTTATACTTTTTGTTGTACCAGTAGCCACTATTTATTTAGCACTTACTCTGGGCCAGATAGATTAACAAGTACTTTACATACATTATCTCAATTAATTTTCATTATGACGTTAACAAGTAAGTGCGCCCATTCTACAGATGAGGAGAGTGAGCCTTGGAGTGATTAAGTAATTTTCCCAAAGTCACACTCTAATCTGGATCTGTTTATCTCTAAAACCTTACACTTTGTTTGGGTAGAGAAATTAAGAAGTTAGAATCTCCCACTACCTTGGCTGAATAATTTTTTCTACACCAATTCAAAATTCTTAATAGATCCTTAATTTCTAATGTGCTTTTTCCCCTTATAGTCTCTCTCTTACCAAAAAATACATTTGGGGGTTAAGAAAACTTAATTAAAAGAAATTTAACTTAGATCCTAGCTAACTTAATTTTTTTATTCCAAAATTACACGTATGTTTCACATCCAAACTAGACATTATGAGTGATCGCAGCAATCTGAATCGATGAAGTTGATTCAGAGCAAAACAGTAATAAACTGTATATACAAATGTATAAACCAAAGAAGAAATCAAACAACACTCTACCACCATAAAAAAATTTCATACCATATAACTTTTGAAAAGTGTTTTCCTGTTTTCTTTTTAACTAATTCTGAAGTTACTTCCTCCATACCATTTAAATCATTATTACCTTACATTATAAATGTATGTTATTCAGTGAAATTACAAGTCATCCTTTACCTAATTTATTATTGTTTTCGTTTCCCAACTTTTCAATGCCATCAATTTAAGAAAAATTACAATAGCTATCATCTCTACCTCCCACTTCCAAAACAACCTGCTCCAGTGTCTAGACTTGGATACACATCTTACCTTTGAATCTGCTTCAGGAGGAGAGACCAGGGGAGGCTGCTCTGCAGATAAGGAAGTCAGTTCTTTCTGTTAGAATAACTGACGTATGTCTCTTTCCTTCCTGTTGGGCACAGGCTGAAGCACCTGACGTGGCCAGCCCTGAGTGCATCTGTGGCTACCCTGACATCACCAAGGACCCAGTGAGCAAAGCCACCCCAAGACCACACCAAGGAGCTCGTATACCAACATTTTACGTTTTTAGCTGGAGGAAAGACCGAGCTGATGCTAGTGAAATGTTTCGCCCTTCCAAGGAAACCCCCCATAGAGGCAAGAGGCTTCAAATATTCAAATGTTCCCCACTTGTGAGGAGTTTCACATTGACCTCAGGTGTAAATGACTAACTACATCTCAAAGAACAGCTGCTAACTCAAGAATCAGTTATAACAAGACTGCCGTGGACTTTTTTGGGTAAATTTCTTTGAAGTATAGCATACACACAGAATACTATACAAACCGTAAGTCCAGCTTGATAAATGTCCCCAAAGTGAACACACCCCTGTCAAGAAGCAGAACATGAACAGCATCCTGGAAGCCACCCCCACCCTCACCCCGCTTACTTACCTTCCTCCCCAGGGTCACTATTACACCATCTGTTCGTTTTTCCATTTTTGCATTTTATATGAATGCAATCATACAATATTAACTCTTCTGAGTCAGGCTTCTTTTGTTCAGCATTATGTCTGTGAGGTTCAACCACACTGTTGCACGTATGCGTTGTTCATCCCCATTGCTGCATTGTATTTCATTGTACAAATATACGAAAACAATATTTATCTATTGTACTATTAATGGACATTTGTGTTATCTATAATTTCGGGCCACTATGGATACTGATGTTACAAACATTTTTGTACAGTCTCTTGGGTGAATATTTGTACATGTCTCTGCTGTATGTACCTAGGAGTGGACCTGCTGGGCCGCTGGTTAGGAATATGTTCAACTTGAGTAGATGCCAAACAGTTTTCTGAAGTGGTTGTACTAATTTAGCTCCTACCAGCAACGAATTTCAGCTGCTCCACCTCACCGACACTTGACATTACCTGCTTTTCTTATTTTTTACCCATTCAGGTAGGTGCACAGTGGTATCACACTATGGTTCTAATGTGCTTTTCCCTGATGTTTACTGTAACTGAGCAATTTGAGCATCATTTTATGTTTATTGATCATTCGGATACCTACTTTTATGTAGGGCCTGTTCAAGTATTTTGCCCGTTTTTCTATTGGGTTACCTGCCTTTCTCTAACTGATCTGTAAAAGTTTTTATGTATTCAGGATGTAAGTCCTTTGTCAGAGATAGATAGATAGATAGATAGATAGACAGATAGATAGATAGATAGGTAGATAGATAGACAGACAGATAGATAGATAGATAGATAGATATTACAAGTATCTTTCCAATTCTGTGGGCTTGTTTTTTCATTCCCTTAATGCACCCTTTCGAGGGTCTCAGACTCACTTTTTTTTTTTTTCCTTTTTGTCTTTTTTCGTGACCGGCAACAGATCGCAACCCTCAGTGTCGCACCCGTACCGGACCGGGACCGGCAACGGGATCGCAACCCTCCGTGTTGCGCCCTCACCTCGCTCAGCCAGTGAGCGGGAACCGGTCTGTGTGTAGGATCCAAATCCTCGGCGGGAGCGCCGCCGCGCTCCCAAGCGGCACCGGGCCGGCCCTCAGACTCACTTCTAAGGATGAACTAGTGTGAACTCAAAAGAATATTTTTGTTCAACCAGCTGATGACCAAGAACAAGGTGCACTGTGTGACTCTGAGAATCCCTAGAACTCTCTGGCTGCTCCTGGGCCTCAGGTTTCTCATCTGTAAATGAGGTTCACTTTGATCACCCCATTAGCTCTTCAATTCTGAAATCTCAGTCTTCTGTAGCCTGAGGGTGATGACCTGAGATGGTGAATTCTATCAGGTGAGGACCAGGGGTGGGAGGGGAGTGGGTGGAGGTGGGCTGCTGAGGGTTAGAATGACAGGAGGGAAGAGTGAATAAAAGGGATAAGATTTGGGATGAGTCAGATCTTGGTGGCCTTGAGCAAACCACTCAGCCTCTCTGAGCTGTTTCCTGGTGAGGAGTACAAGGCTTCCCTCTTAGCTTTACACTTCATTCAATTCATTCATGATACTTATGTGTACTACTACTATGTGTCAGGCTCTACCATCACGATCACAGTGGAGGACCCCTAACCCAAATAAATCCTCTATAAACAGTAACTGCTATTTAATTAGTAGCAGAATTACTAGTTTGTAGCATGAGGAATATTTTGGGAAAAAACGCTTTTGGAATGAGGGTAACCTACAATCATTATTTCCAAAGCAGGTGTATCAGTTTCCTCAGGCTCCCATAACCAGTACCACAGAATGTGCAGCTTAAACAACAGAAATTTATTTTCTCCCAATTCTGGAGCCTGGAAGCCCAAGATCAAGTTGGCAGGATTAGTTTCTTCTGGAGGCCACTCTCCTTGACTTGTAGATGGCCATCTTCTCCCTGTGTCTTCACATGGTGGTCTCTCTGTGCCTGTGTCCTCATGTCCTTTACTTATAAGGACACAAATCATATTGGTTTAGGACCCACCCATATGACCTCATTTTACCTTAATTACCTCTTTAAAAGTCCTGTCTCCGAGTCCAATCATATTCTGAGGTTCTGGGGTTAGGAAGGACACCAACATGTGAATTTGGGGGGGACACAATTTAGCCCCTAACAGCCCAAACACTAAGAAAATATTAGAACTTCTATTTGTATTTTTTTTAAAGCTAAAACTTAAACTTTATTAATGTTTAATATATGGATTCATAGTTGAAGATATCATTTAAAAATAAACATATCTTTGGGATACATGCCCAAGAAATTGTTCCTGCTAGAGGAGCATACTTAAAGAAGTTTGGAGAACACTGATCTAAAACCTCAGGCTAAAAGAAAAGCAGGTCAATGAGTTGGCAAAGGTAGAATGTAACTGGGTGTTGAAATTGAATAGGTATAAATTAGATCACATTTGAAACTAAAGTGAGGTGACAGAGGGCTGGCCAGGGGTTAGGCCAGATTAGCGGGGACCCGGGGGAGAGAGTGGCTGAGTTGATGAATGGGATAGAGCCAGGCCAAGAGGGATGGACATCGTCATGAAACCACCAAGGGAAACCCTCAGAATGCTGTGTGTGTGGTAGAACTCTCCACCCTTAACTGTTCTGCCCTGTAACTCGGATGTGGCCAAAGACTCTCTCTGGATGACAAGATGTGTGCAGAAGGGACACATGCCACTCAGCAGCAGCACCCCATCCTCTTCCCTGATGACTCCAAAGACAGCCTGCTCCATCAGATTCATAACTCTTTGTTGTCGTCAACCACTAAGAGTCTAGAGTCACTTATTTCTGCAGCTAACCTAGCCTATTCCGACTGATGTAGGGTGCGCTTTTTCTGTATACACAGAACTGAGAAACTGTTTAAAAACTACTATAGCATGAATATCAACCAGTCAGAATAAATGCCAGCTGGAGGCCCCTGCTGTGTCACAAGTTATCCTTTAGTTGTTGGATCTCGGGGATAGGGTCCCAGTGAAGGGGCTGGGGTAGGCAGGATTGGGAGGAAGAGGATCCCAGCGGGCTCAGAGCAACAGCTATTTCAGTTGGCACAGAGGAATTTCAGTACAACTGTGCCCAAGCCTCCCAGCTGAATAACAGACCTAAATATAGGCATTTCTTAGCTAATCTCTCCAGCACGTAATTTCTCAGCACAGGATTCTCACTTTAGATATGTGTCAGCCAGGGTTTATTTTCTTTTCCATTACAACATTAAATTCCTCTGACTTGAGTGTTTTGATATTGTCATTGTTATCATTGTCATCATTTCTATTATTATTATTATTATTATTATTTACTTAGCATGATTCCCAGGAACATCTCAGTAACATACTTCTAGGCACAGGGAATCAAAGGAAAAAATAGAATAGCCACAGGATTGGATTTGGATTGTGAAAGGTGGCACATCACAGACAGCAGAACAACACTGCAAGATATTATTGATATTATTTGTTGATGTGGTAACTTATTGATTGCTATGATTATTAGGCCCATACCTGCTAAATAAAGGCATTGTCAACCCCAGTCCCTATTTCTACACAGTTTGTATTTAAGAGATTTGACTCAAAGGAAAAAAGGTGATTGCATGCAACACCTGCCAACATGTGACTAACCCTCAAATTGAAAAACCCAAGATTGACTCTACCGACTTACTGCACAGAAGCTAAACATTACTGTAAAGTATGGGTGAATACCAGAGATTTATGAACAGCTGTGAGTCAATGCGTTTATGCTCCAGGGTTTCTGATGGACAGCCATTCTTGGCAGATGGGAGATGCTGGAAATGGCAGCTAGTGAACTACCAAATGCCATTCTGCTTTTAAACTCCTTGGCACTGCAGACCGTACATGGATTGGGCAGAAAATGATGCCATATCACTGCCTTTTTCCAAGAACTACAACATCACAACAGCCTAAAGATTTAAAACCTTCCTATTTATAGAAATCATTTTTTTAATATTCCATAAAGACCATGCCCCAATCAACTTTGTAGCCCTAACCTCAGCTCAGAGAGTGACACAGAGGGAGTGCTCAATACATGTGTGTTGAATAAGTGAACAAACAGTTCTGCAGATAGACAAACCAATTTATCCATTTATTGGCAGACCTAATGTAAAGCTACACCAATAGCTACACTAATTGTATGGCTAGGCAATTCATAACTAAGGCCAAAACGTTTCATTATTTTAGTTATACTAAGTTGCCACTTGTATGGTCCAGGCTAGGGGTTAGGGTCCACAGACCCTTCAAACCAATTGTACAGGCTGGGTCACCAGACCCTTCACTTTCAGGTCTACGCTAAGTAATTGGGAAAGATCCCAGGAGCCATTGGCAGATAACACGAGCTCAGTCCTCAGCAGTAGCAGCAGCAGCTTACAGCAGCAGTGGCGGCAGTGGCCTCTCGGGGCATCGCGGGGGCACTGGCAGCAACAGCTTGCAGCAACAGCTTGCAGCAACAGCCTCCAGCAGCAGTAGTGGCCTCCCTGTGGCCCTCCCCCGGTATGTCCAGCGGGGGGCCTGTGAATCAGAGCTGCTAGTACTTTACACCTAAGTCCATAACCCAAGATACCCGGGTGCACATGTGCAATTTTGTTAGACAATAACCAAGGAACACCTGGGCGCACGTGCATATTTACATCAATGCTTGACAAGATGCTGAACATCTGAGGGGCCCTGACCATTTTCCTATATTTTCCCAATACCCAACATGCCATATACCAAGATTATTTAATGAATATCCTTTGATAGTTAAAATTGGAAAGTGATACCCAATGCATATAAGCTAAAGGCATATAATTTTTAAAAAATGCACATTTATCTGTTTTCTGTTGACTTATGTGTATGCTGATGATTCTCAGTTACAATATAACTTAAGATCTATGCATTAATAATGCACTATGACAGCAGCCATTTAGGAAATTCATTTGAATTTCCAAGTTTCTAAAAGACTATGGAGCAAATTAAAAAGGTGTCCCAAACTACTCATTCTTCAAGTGCAGATGTTCACTCAGAACCTCTTTACTCTCACTTTGCACATAATTCTAAGATACTTCCTGGGACTCCAGGTCTACACAAATTAGTGAAGAAAATCAGAAAGGAGTCAAAAGGCCCCTGCTTGGCTCAGGACAGTGGTGGGGCTGAGTGCCTAGAACCAGGTAGGCAGAGGACACCTAAAACAGGATCTCAGGTGAAGCTGGGAATGGCAGAAAGACAAGGCAATGTCAGAATCAGAATCACACGCAGACTGAGGCGCAAGACGGAAACACTGCAACAGGTGAGCTGAAGCCAGATGCTAAGAAGGGAACTCGAAAGGTAAATACAGCTCAGAATGTGAGGAGCAGGAGACCGGGTGTGGGAGAGCACCAGTCTGCCCAGCAGGTCACCTTGCTCAGGCCACGTGCACAGGGCAGAGCAGCCTTGGGTCTGTCCCATCCTCTCGCCAGCCCTGTCTCCCACAAGGAGGCAAGAAGCTGCATTTCCATTTGGGGCTGAGGCAGAGCTGACACCTGTGGGGAAATCATTCGTTCAGTACATTTTAACTGTGCTCCTTTTATGTACCAGGCACAATGTCAGGGGAAGGGAATCCATTAATAAATAAAATGGATTCTGCCTACATGGAACTTAGATTCTAGATGAACAGACACACAGACCAGCAACCATAAATACATCCTTCCAAGCTGAGAGAAGGGCTAGCAAGGCAAGGCACGGGACGCAGGGGTCGAAAATGAGGGGGGTGGCCACATTACATGGAGTGGTCAGAGAAGGCCCCTCTGTAGAAGAGACTTTGAGTGAAGTTTAATCCACGAAAGGCCACCAGGAATAAGCCTGCAGTCTGACAACACATGAATTACTGACTCTTGGTCAGGGAGAATGGGAAAGAGGACGGAAGAATCTTTGGGAGGGTTAGGTTTCCTCTGAAGGGCTCTAATAAGACCCTGACTGATGTGGCACTCATGTTGCTGTCTCCAGGTGAGAGATACCAACCTTGAACTCCGGAATGTGCAGGACAGAAACAGCAAGGGTTGCTGATGGATTGAATGTGGGGCCTTCAGATTAATTCTACCAAGTCCCTGGAATGTCTGGGGTCAGCTCCTCCCTGGGGGATGGAAAGTGGGTTCCAGCAGCTGGGCTTTGGAGACGTGAGAAGTGACAGTCCGACTTCAAGTGCATGGTAAAGCTAGAAAAAGAAGACCCCAAAGTCAAGAATCGGAGCCCCACCGTACAATGCAAACAGGTGCATATTCCCCAGCCCACTGTGGAGGGCTGTCTGCCAGAGCCCAGTGCGGTCCATGAAGACCCCTGGATGCAAGTCAAGGCTGCGTCTGGTTCATTCTGGTTAAGGCAGCCAGGAATCGTGCTGCATTTTACAAAATTTTCTACCCGAAATATTTTTTTTTAAACGGCGCTTAAAAGAAAATCCTCATTTATATGGAAAACTTACTTCTCCAAAGGAAAGTTTTGTTCACATAGCGAAAGTATTCTAATCCTAGATTCCCAAGGGGACTGTAACCAAAACTGTAACACATCGCGCATTACCTTCAGAATTTACAGTTGGTTACCAGGTGTCGGAGCCGTTTTGAATGTTCAGAGTAACACACGCAGCACAAACTAGGAGGAGGGACGCGGACGACGCGTCCCCTCCCGGACTGGCTTTTGTACGTTTGTTTTGTTTTAGTTGCTGCGCTTTGGTGAGCTGCCTGGCTACCCGGACGGGATTCCCATGGCAACCATCCCCTCCCTGAGGATCGGGGGAGGGGCCAATGCGGGATCCCCAGCCAGGCCCCGCCCCGGGCTGCAGAGGCACCGAGCTTGCCGAGGGGTCGGGAAGGCG
>NW_007726382.1:349919-371372 GCF_000696425.1 Galeopterus variegatus | reverse complement strand
CTCATACACCTTCGCGACTCCCCTCCTCCCCTCCTGTGCACACCCCCCTGTCCTCCCCTCCTCCCCTCCTGTGCACGCCCCTGTCCCCCTCCTCCCCTCCCGGGTGCACCCCCATCTTCCCAACCTGCGCTTGCTCCCCAGAGGTCGCATGTCAGCCACGGCTGAGAGAATCTCCGCATGGTCCTGAGGCCTGACCAGCCCAGCGGCTCAGCATGGTGTCCGGCACAGATGTGCCTTCTCCCTTGGGCTGGCCTGAGAGGGAGGTGGGAAGCTCAGTGAACAGGGCCTGGCCCCTGCACTGCAGACACGGGCCTGGTCCCACAGGTTGGGGCTGGAAGAAGGAAGGTCCACAGGGACCCCGACAGTGTGGACCCAATTCTATGGAATTAGGTTAGGGGGTTTTGTTTGGTTTTGAGTTTATTTCAAACCCCCAAATATATTTTTGAAATTAAAAAGTAAAATAAGTAAAAGGAAATAAAGAGTAAGATTCCCAGAAAACACTCTGGCTTTAGACATTTCCTTTGAAATCTGAAGTGCTACCACTCCATGCACTAGCTTTTGTGTCAAGGTCGCCTCTGGTGTCACAAAGCCCTCTTTGTCCCATAAGAGATGCGTGAAGTGACACTAGAACAAGCACTCACCTCATGCCGGAGGGCCTTCTTCCACAGCCACAGTCGCAGGTCGGTGCCCAGATCAGCCACCTGTCCGTCCAGCACCTGCTAGGCACCTCCTTGCACCATGCGCAAGCAAGTGTGATGCCAGATCCCATGCAGGTAAGAAACAAGTGAACTTTGGGAAAAATACAACCGGGAAAAATGCCTCCAGGAGCTGGCTAACTCTTTGGCAGGGAACAAATGCTTTCTCACATCCTCAGAGTCCTGTGAATGGGAAAGCCACAGCAACGCCCAGGGTGCGGGGCACTCCAGGGAGCCGCTGTTCTGCTCCCCGCTGTGCACAGCAATCCCAGCAGCACTGAGCAAGTGCCTGGAATGGAGACCCCGTCCTCAGATTTTCACCAGGGTCCTCCAAGGCTTTAAAAACCACATGAAAGACACTGTACAGAAATATTTGGTGGAGAAAATGAGAACAATGTATCAAATACAGGTCCAAGAAGCTGGCAGTGCTTATCAATGTATGGCCACTTTTCTCAGTTCACGTGGGAAACCGGAGGGTGTCCACAGATAGAAAACTGAAGGGCTTGTTGTTTTAATCTCACCCCTAATCAAAGGTCATGGCTTAGGCAGAAAAAGGAGGAAATGAGATATGAATAGCTGGCTACAGAGTGTCGCTCACAAATCAACCTGAAGAGCACTTATTAAGAGGGAAAAAATGCCCAGATAAGCTGTGAGGACACGGGGCGCTGAGGATGATGGATGTGGTGTGTACAGAGAAGGTGCCTGCAAAAGCACAGGAGAAAATGACAGGAAAACGAGGAAGAGTGGTCTGCATGGTGTCAAAGGTCTACGCCCCACTCCATATGCACAGCATGGCCGGTGGAACCAACCTTTTTAAAACACAGGAGGTAAGCACTATCTCGTGAGCAGCAGCAAGACTCGGCAGGTGACCTCATCACCTGAACATAGCAATGGGAGGTACGCACGATGCATTCAAAAGAATAAGAGCTGATCAAAGAGGGAGAGAGAGAAGGATCACCACTTGCTATGGTTTGAACATGTTCCCTCCAAAATTCAACTTGAAACTCAATCCCCTTCGTGGTGCTAACAAGAGGCGGAGCCTTTGGGGAAGTGATTACGTCATAAGGGCTCCACCTTCACGAGGGGGGTTAGTGCCTGTAACAGGGCTGGAGGAGCTAGCTTAGGCCCTTTCTGCCCTTCTGTCCTTTCTGCCATGTAAGGACACAGCATTCATCCTTCCCAGAGGATCTGGTGACAAAGCATCATCTTGGAAGCACAGAGCAGCCCTCACCAGACACCAAACCTGCCAGCATCTTGATCTTGAGCTTCCCAGCCTCCAGAACTATAAGAAATAGGTTTCTAGTATTTATAAACTACCCAGTGTGTGTTATAGTTACAGCAATAGGAGCAGACTAAGGCTCTGGCATTCTGTGAGCCTACAGACAACACCACGTGGACACCGCCAAGGTTTCCAGCTTGTATTTTCCAAAGTAGCAGGTCCAGCCACACCTGAGGCCAATTTAGCCACAACTAGAGCAGCCAACACAGCTGGGGTACTGGTGCTGGAAGCAGCTTCCAGAGGTGGCCCTGGACAGTGAGCCTGTAGATGGCACCTCAGGCCTCTTCCCCGAAACCATTCTGTCTCCCTAGGCCTCTGGGCCTGTAATGGAAGGGTTGGCCCCAGAGGCTTCTGCAATACCTGTGGGGCCTTTTTCTCTTCTCTTGATAATCCCTTTCTTTTATACTAATCTTCTTAGCACCATTGCATTTTTCTCCTGAAAATGCTCTCTGCTTCTCAGTCACATGTCCAGGCTGCAAATTTTCCAAATCTTTACTCTCTGTTTTCCTTTTAATTCTGGCTCTAAGTTGTGCCTTTGCTGCCATAACTCAGCATAGGCTGTTACAAGTAGCCATGCAGCTTCCTTAATGCTTTGCTGCTTAGAAGTTTCTTCCACCAAATACTCTGGCACACAACTCTTAGGTTCCAACTTCCACAAAGTCCTAGGGCATGGACACAACACAGCCAAGTTCCTTGCCCGTTCATAGCAAGGGTGATCTTTGCCCCAGTTTCCAATAAGCTCATCCTCATTTACACCTGAGATCTCAGAATGGCCATCACTGTCCATATTTCTATCAGCATTCTGCTTGCCACCACATAACTAGTTTCTAAGACAGTCCAAACTTTCCTTCATCTATTTGTCGTTTTCTGAGCCCTCCAAACTCCTCCAACCTTTGCCTAACACCCAGTTCCAAAGCCATTTCCACATTTTCAAGTATTTGTTATAGGCAACACCCCACTTCTCTGGTACCAATTTTCTGTATTAGTCCATTTCTGTTGCTTATAACAAAATACTCGGAACTGGGTGACTTATAAAGAAAATGAAATTTATTGCTTACAGCTTCAGAGGCTGGAAGTCCAAGTCCAAGGAACACATCTGGTGAGGGTCTTGGTGGTGGCAACAGGGCCCTCACATAGCAGAAAATGGCAGAGGAGAGAGAGACTAACCTCTCATGTGCTCTTCTTTTAAAGCCCTCTGAACCACACCCCTGACCACCATTATTAATCCACTCACTAAGGCACAGTCCTATAATCTAATCACCTCTTCAAGGCCCCACCTTTCAATTACCATAATAGGATTTCCCACCTTCCGAACAGACACAGTGGGGATCAAGCTACTAATACATAAAACTAGGGGGACACAATTGAAGCTTCAATGAGTTTGGGGAGACATTCAATCCACTACAAAACACTTTGCAGAAGGTTCTCTAGTTTCTTAGTGCACCTCTGCACAAGCTGCGGACATAGTGCTAAACCGTGATTCTCTGAGGATGCTGTGAGTGGGACCAGCAGAAATAGCACGTGGAGCTCTTCAAGGCAAGGCTCTGGGGCACAAAGCTCCATGTGTCTGGGACCTCCCCTCTCAAATATCACTGGTCTCAGTGGTTTTTTATTTGTTTTTTAAATAATTTTGTCTTCTGATTATAAAGGTAATAATTGTTTATTATGGGAAATAGAGGAAAACAAAAAAGAAATTAAACATTAATCCCACACCTACAGACAGTCTTCTAGACAGTTTTCTACAATACAGACACTTCTTTTTTTTTTTTGTCTTTTGTCTTTTTTCCGTGTCCGGCAACGGATCGCAACCCTCAGTGTTGCCCCCATACCGGACCGGGGACCAGCAACGGGATCGCAACCCTCAGTGTTGCTCCCGCGCCTCGCTCAGCCAGTGAGCGGCCGGTCTGTATGTGGGATCTGAACACTCGGCGGGAGCGCCACCGTGCTTCCCAAGTGGCGCACTGTATAATTCATGCACTTTTTCTTCCTTTTTTTCCAATCAGTATGTGGTTTGTGCTCTCTCTCCTATTTTGTGACCAGCTTATTACTTTTATGACTACAGAAGAAATTTTACCAGAATTCTACTGCTTTACTCCCAACTTCCTGCTCTGAGGAACATAAACCTTTGTGTACACTTCCAGTTATCTCCTTAGAATAAACTCCTAGAGATGGAATTACTAGAAAAAAAAGAGTATGTAAGTGGAGGCTTTTATTCACTGCCAAACTACCCCCAAAAGTTAATCAGTTTATACCCCATTAGCGTGCCCAAGAAAACATACGCTGCCCTTGCATTTCGCCAACGCTGGATGTTACCTTTCTTATCTTTAATATTTGCAAGATTGATTGGTAGAAAAAAAAAAAGCAGCAGCAGCAGCATTCCTTCTTGTACTAATTCTTTAGTTTATAGTGAGGATAAAGATAATTTCATAAGTCTGCCACTTTAATTTCTTAATTTGTGAAATGCTAATGTTTTTCTTCGATTCAACCAGTAAATATTTATTTCAAGTGGACTGGCTGGTTAGCTCAGTTGGTTAGAGAGCAGTATATAACACCAAGGTCAAGGATTCAGATCCCTGCACTGGTCAGTCATCCCCCCCTCCCCCAAATAAATAAATAACACGCAAGATGTACTGCAAGCCTAACAGCTGCAAGGCACTGTGCGGGTACTGGGAATATGAAAATGTATGAAAATGTAGCAAGACCTTTCTGGGTGCTGGAAGACTGCTGCCAACGAGGAGCACTAGCCTTGGCATAATTCAAGGCGAGCGGTTCTGATGGTGCTTTCAGAACCATTTTTGAGCCCTACAGTAGGATCGTGTTACCTGTCTCCCATTAGCAGAATGACTTGTACCCAATTCATCTAAAATAATGCCAAATTCTTTAAGAATAACTTTAAGGGGAAATGTAAACAGCTAGAATAGATGGTAGGACAGAAACACAACCTAAGACAAATTAAACAGTGGCCCAGACCCAGGTAACAAGGTCAGGATGAGCTACAGCCTATGAGGGAAAGTTCTGAAAATGATGAAAGGTTTTTTAGGGGACGATGTTTCAATAAAGAAGATGATGGACAGGAGAGGTCCATTGCTCGAGAAACCTGGTGCTCTCTTCTTTCTGCATTCTTGAATCAGAATGATTCTGAAATAGCAAAGTCTAAATCACAGACGGTTATCACAGGACTAGATCAAAGTGTGCCTAAGCTTAGGGCACGTGCCCCAGACCCTACGTGGGCTCAACCTCTGTACTGTGAACTTGAGGACACAAGCAGAACCCTGATCAGAACTTCTGAGGACAAAGGTCCAGGAGATTATTCGCACAACAAAGAACAGAATCCAGACTCAAATTCAAAAGATCTGGAGAGACTGGAGCAAGAAGTCAAAACAAATGAGAAGTAATTCAAGAACACGGTCTAACCTCTGAACAGTTTCAGAATTGTTAGAAGCCAACCACAGAAGCAGAAAACAAAAAAGTCCCAACTTAGCAGTTACAAAGAAAAAGTCTGAGGGGTCTCTCCATTAGTCAGCAAAACACACGCTGACTGAGGGCTGCCGAACAAGCCACCATCTGGGCTGCAGCAGCCCAGCCCAGGGCCACCTGCTCTCCTGCATTGGGAACCTGGCCCTCAGCCAAATGACTCAGCAGCAGGCCACAGGGAAGGACACCTGGAGCCAGAGGGGTACAGAAGCCACACCCCCAGCACGACATGAAGACAAAGACCCCACAGGGGGTGAGAGAGCCACCCCCAACTATCTGAAGAGCTGTCAGGAAGATGTAGAATAAAACTCACTTTGTGTAATCTAGAGACAGAAAATGCAAAGAAGCCATATAGATGTAACACCAGCCCCCATCTATTGAGCGCCTACAACGCACAGGTGCTGTGCACTATCCCAGTGCCACCGACCTCCCAGAGCCCCAGAGGCCCCTGGGAAAACGGAGACCACAGACTCAGGGCACGGGGCACAGGTGGAGGTGGCGGCGCATGTACAGCACACAGAGGACAGCCCCCATGACACCTCAGTAAGGGGTACTGTGAGTCCACACAGAGCTGTACAGGGAACAAGAACATGCTCACAGCAGCGTGATTCATAATAGCGACAAATTGGAAACAAGCCGAGTGCCCGTTACCTGATGGAGAAACAAAAGGTGTTCTGTCTGTACAATGACTATTACTCGGCAGGCACTGGTACCCACAACGAGCTGGATGAGCCACGGAGCACGGCGCTGAGTGACAGCAGCTGCTCACGAAGATCCACAGGTTGCACAGAGTCACATGTGGGAAATGTCCAGATGAGGGAAACCCACAGACACAGGAAGACGAGTGACTGCCAGGACCGCGGGGAGGGGACGCGGGAAACGACCACTAACAGGTTTCTTTTAGGGGATGAAAACTCTGGAACCAGACAGTGGCACTGGTTGCACAAGTCTGTGAATATACTAAAAACTACTCAACCATACACGTGAAAAGGGTAAACTCTACAGTACGTGAATTACATCTCAATAAAGTTGTTTTTTCTTTAAAGGTACCTGTTAGCGTTTTCATTTAATATTCACAACTCTGTGAGGTAGCTTTACAGATAAGAAAACTGAGGCTCACTAAAGTCATACTAGTAAAGGACGGAGCCAGGATTTGAAGCCAGCTTGTCTGTCCGATCTAAAACCCTCATCACTAGTCACTATGCTGGTTACACTGACTCCTGCTGAGCAGAGAACAAGGAGGTAGATTTGAGTTGGGCGTGAGAAAGGACAATCTAACAATTAGAGTGGTGTCCTCCCCTCACTAGAGGTTCCCGCAGAGTCTGAAGACCACTCACAGGGCCGGAGAAGGGGGTCCTGCCTTGCAGGGGGGCACACCTGGTAACCCCTGATTACCTTCCAGCTGGAACACTACTATTTTAAATCTCAGAACACCTACTATTTTTCCAATTTCTATGCCGTTTCTTTAAGCTATTCTTGGTTCTATACACCTAAGAAATTGGATTTTCCTATAATTTTTTTAAAACTTTACATTCTTCCACTGTCCAAAATAACATTACTTAGATGCTGTGGCAAATTTCAATCACTCAACAAAAGACTGGGAACTATTAAAAAAATAAACTGTGGAAACATGTGCAGACCACTAGTCCACTTACTGTGAAGTTCATTTCCTTGATGGGTAGCTTCAGGTGTTCAAATCCCACAATCACAGTATACTGAGTGTAATTCAAGTAGCCAAGGTGAGCCACAATAATTTCTGCACATTTCTGCAAATACATAAGGTAGATTTGTGTATTTAAAGCAAACAAGACTCACTCTCCCACCAACTGACCCACAAAGTAACACATTTCAACAACAGATGAGCAGAATTCATCATATCCAGAGAGCTCGCCAAAAGCCCAGAAAAAAGTCAGATGCCAGCCAAAAACAGTTCCTAGAAAGAAAGAACCACACAGATATTTCTGGAAACAAAATATATGATTTATAGTAATTAGACTCTCTCTAATTCGGATGACTGAAAATAATGTCACCTGCATAAAAAAGTGAAGAATGCAGCATAAACCTAATATCTCCATAAACACACTAATATGCAGAGGAACACAAGCTAACACGCAACAGAACGGCAACCTCGGCCTGACTTGTCCTCTTGGCCCACCCTGGCAATCATCGTAGCGATGCACAGACTGAGTGACAGATTTATCTTTCTCCCCTTTAGCCTGTCATTCTCTCCACAGAGCCCCCCTCGCGCCCCCAGCCCACTGCCCTCGTCATAAGGAGAGGCTGTGTGAACAGCAGTGAGTGATCATGTGGACGTATAGGCTTAGCTGTCTGCTGAGAGCCCAGTTCTTTGGTCCTTTGGAAATAAGAGTCAAGTTGCCTCCATTTGGTTGTCCCCTTTGGGAGTGGCAGGGAGCATGAAGCCCTCACTCGGGATGCAGAGGTGCACTCGCTGGCCAGGCATGGAGAGTGGGTCACAGCTCTGCCCCAGCCCTGCCACACAGGCCAGCACGCACTTCATCTGAGAGAATGCTGCAAGATGGTCCGGCACAGCCCACAACGAGCGACCAGTTGTAGGCTTCCTGGATGGTACAGGGAAGAGTGGCTCTGAACAGGGCAGTCACCCAGACAGTTGATCAAATGCTTCCTGAGCCTCGATGTCTGAGGTCAGGGTGAGAAAACAGGTTTGGGTTTTACATGAGAATCCTTTAAAAAAGAGGACAACTGGCGGGGAGGAGGCTGCGTGACACATGCTGGTGCTGATCTGAGGGTCAGGAGAGAAAGCAGATGGGAGGTGATGCGCAGTGACCACAAGGCAGCACGAGGGTCATGGCCCTCGACACCCCTCCAGCGCACAGCCCTGGGTCCACGCTGAGGCCCACAGAGCTCGGCCAATGACGCTGCCCGTTAGGGGCACAAGCTCTCTGCTAACCACATGCCCCACTGTCTATCCTCCCTCGTCGGAAGCACAGGGCAATTGCTTTTTCTTATCCCATCTGAGCTGCAGCTTCTTTCCCACCCAGATCAGCTTCCCTAACTGCTACTGCCCGCAGGCATGTGACCATGTGGCTTGCATGCACAGTGCACCTTTCCTCTGCCACAGTTGGGTCACACGGTGACACTCAGACAGGGGCGGCGTGGAACTCAGAAGGATTGGGAACCAATAGGTTTGACATAATTAAATGCATTTTTGCAGGACACTTCTTACACGCTTAAGAATTTGTCTCGCTTTTTCAGGGGGCGTTTTAATTAACAAGAGTTATGTTTCAGGCCGTGTGTACATTCATGTTTAAAAAACTAAGTGAAACCTCCTGCAGCCTGGAGAGTCCCAAGTTCAAACCACAGTTCTGCTGCGGATTCCAATGCACCTCTGAAACTCACCCGTGATGGTTCCACAGCTTTCTCACCTACAGGTGACAACCTTGCTACCTTAGGCAGACAGTGTTTTCTCTTCACATCAAAAAAAAAAGTGACATAAGTGGGTGGTAAACATCTCTGTAACATAAAAATTCTGTGATTTTTTAAGCCACGGCAGTGCTCCTTGCAGGGTTAGGGAGAGACATGAGTAGACAGGGAACAGAAGAGACATTCCCAGGGGGTAATGGAGTGGAAACTGAGGTCGGCCACCACAGGATGGGGAAGAACCCTCGGAGATGCGCTGAAGGGCCATTATCAAGGCACGCAGCAGGGCGGTGCTTTGGGAAGTGCCAGTGGAGTCAAGCCAGCCCTCGGGTGGCCTGGCTCCATCTGAAGCAAAGATTTAGAGAGGGTGACCAACTTGTCCTGGTTTCAAAACTGAACATCCAATGTGCTAGGAAATCACTTGGTCTGGGCAAACCAGGATTAGTTACCATAGCTTTAGGATAAGCAGTCACTGGCCAACTGTCTAGACTGTGCCTCGGCCTGAGAAGAGGCCAGGCTGGTGCTGAACGGGGCAGCCGGCTGAAGCTGGATCTGCTGTCCTGCCTGGGGATGGGCGGAGAAGCCATCTGCGTGGACGATGGACCCTCAGACCTGTCATCCCTCCTGCACTTGGGCACAGTGGAGGGACACAGGGATGTCTCATGCTGGTACAAATTCTGCCCACTCTCACACACATCATCCACCTTGGTCCTCATCATGTTCCTAAGACAGGCAGGGAAGGCCTCTTCCCTACTATACAGATGAGGAAAATACACTTCAGACTCTGGGTCATTCCTTCCACACAGGTGAGAGACAGGGAGGCACAGCAAGGTCCAGCCACTCCTGGAGCCTTCCCTGGACACACCTCGCCTGCGACACGCACAGCAGTGGCCGAGGCTGCTGAGGCTGGGGGCTGACACTGTGAGGGCTCCGCTGGAGACAGCCCAGCCTCAGCTCACCTCTCCATCCTAGTGCCCTCAGGCTGGGGTTCTGATCCTTCCAGTCTCTTCTATCAGACCTCAACAGAGAGTGCCCAGAGACAGTGGCCAGCCGCTGTACAAGAATCTTTCCCTGCGTGAATTCTCTTCTAGAACAGGATGAACATGGTTAGTATTTTTACCCATAAAAACTATACGAGCTCAGGAATAAAAGAGCATGAGCTTCTATCCAGGTCCCTCCACCTACTATCCACATTACCTTGGGCAATGGTTTTGACCTCTATAAGCCTCGGTTTCTTCTTGTATAAACTGGGGCTCTAACCGTAGTTTCCACTCCGTGGACCCACTGTGAGGATTTAACAAGACAACATATGGAGAGTACCTGGCTTCCGACCGTGTTATCTAACCCCTCGTCACCTGCACTGCCTGGTTTGGACACTCCAGCTCTCCGTGCTGCCAACCCTGACATGGGCTCCATGCCAGAGCAGGGATATGGATCTGATTCTCCCAATTCTGAACCGAATGCGGCACTGAAGAAATCGAGAGTGAGGGCTCACCTCCCCCCTGGACCTTCAGGTTTCCTCTCCAAAGCCACGCACTGCACCCTGAAGTAGGTGCTTAGAACGGTAAGCCACGGATCCTAAGAGGCCTGGCCGCTCTGCCCCCAGACACATCAGGGCGTTCTTCACATGGCTGGAAACAACCCAAAACCCCAGTGACCAGGAACAGCCATGGAATAGGTGCAGACCTTCATATGCGAGAGGTGGCCCATGAACACTCAGCTATGGACACACCAGGCAGTAAGTTACACAAACAGTAAAAACAGGTCTTGTATATGCTCAGAGTATGTGGTGGTAGGTACGTGTGCATGTGTGTGTGAATGCATGTATGTGTGTGTACGTGTGTGTGTGTGTGTGTGTGTGTGTGTGTGTGTGTGTGTGTGTGTGAAGTTTAGAAGAATTTTTAGGGGTATCAGTGCATAAAGGTAGATGAGTTTTCCATGCCATCTTTGCTATGGCTCCATTTTTTAACATAAGAGCAATTTTTTTTAATTGAAGCATTATTCATTATACATATATTTGGGGTTTAAGAACAATTTTTCAAAGCCTCTTGCAGTGTCCTACCTTCTACATCAGAGAAGCATGTCTGAAAAATAGCGTCAGGAGCCTGCTGACTAATTGTGGAGCATCAAACACACTCACCCCTGCACAAGTGAGGGTCCTCGTCCGATTGTGAACTTTGTTATGAATGTACGTTGTGGTTCCATCTTGAGCTACACCATCAACTTTAACTGTCATGAGAAAGCTTGTCTGAATAGAAGTTTCTACCAAAGAAAGAAATCCAGCGTCAGAGACCACAGTGGGGATCTCAGGCCTACAAAGGTGCTCGTCCGGCTCTCCAGTGGCCTTGGAGCCCGTGATGGACCTTAGGCCACTGTAGCCTCAGCACATTTGAAAACCTCACATTTGCCCAGCAAAGTAAAGCCCTTCCGTTAGATCCCACTTCCAGCCTGCTACTCAGCGGCCCATATCAAAGCCTACACTTCACATCCATCAGTTTCACTTCACAAAAGGGCAAATGTTTCATGGTAAATGAAGTTACATTTTTAATTTCCCACATAAATTTTTAATTTAACTTTATACCAAAATAGAAATAGATTTCCTGTTTTTTCTGATTATATAATTTGCTACTTTTCTGATTATATTCTCATAATAGAAAAATCAGAGAACAAAAAAATACAAAGATGGCATCAAACACTTATAGATACCCACCTAGAGATAACCATAGTAACATTTTAGTGCCCATCCTTCCAGATCATTTTCTAGACACACAAATATATAGTAATATAAAACTTACTTATGCTTTTTTAAATGTTACAAAAAGGTTTAATATGCATTTTTTTTAACTTTATCTATTGTGGTCATGCAGTTATCTTTTGAGATGCTTTCTCAGCTGGAGTTCCTCATCTGAATCACAGGACACAAAAAGTACTTTGGGTGATCATTCTCTCAATTCTCCCTAATAAGATATGAAACCAGTGCTATTTTAGGTGAACAGAAGCTAATGCATCATAAACAACAGATGCATTAGGGCAGGGTTTCTCAGTCTCCACACCATTGACATTTTGGGCTGGATAATTCCTTGTTGTAAGGATCTGTCCTGTGCATTGTAGGATTTTTAGTGGAATCCCTGGCCTCTACCCATTACATGCCAATAGACCTCCCTCCTCCCCAGCTGTGACAAAACTGTCTGCAGACATTGCCAAGTGTCCCTCGGGGGGCAGAACCATTGCCTTACAGCATCAGAACTTAATTCTCTCCTAGATCCCCACTGAAAAATGCTGGCAGGTGCAGCACCTGCACCACACAGCCGCTGAGCTCCGCTGACCAGCACTCAACAGAAGAAGCATCCTAACTCACTATCTCCCACGGGAAGACATTTAAGGGGCATCCAATTTATTATAAATAATAATGAACACCTTTGTACATCCATCTTTGAGCACTTGTCCAAATATTTTAAAGTCCTTTCAAACTCTAAAATATGATGCTTTGTACAAAGAAAAATCATCCCAACATGTCAGGCTCCATACCTTTCGATTGATCCAGCTCGACAACACATGTCAGCCATAGTTGCTGATTATATGTAGACAGTGGATTGGAACGTATTTGAATTGGCTTCAGCTGAAGCAAAAAAAAAAAAAAGTTAAGTAATCCATCTGACCTTTCCTTTGAGTCTACCAAATAACTCATCTTAACATCCAAAATGTACATTAAGCAAAAAAGGCTTGAGTGTCAGCTCTAAAACAGAAACGCGTGGTTTTCCTTTGGACAACGTGAGTGAAATCCTGCCTTCCAGAAGAAGAAAGGACTAACGTGCGGCTGCAGCTCACTTCTGTCTCTCATCGAAACCTCTAAGCGGGCGGTTTCCACCGCCTGGAGCCCTGGGCCAATACAACTGAAATACCAAGAAAAAGCCATCTTGGAGAAAAAAATAGAAAGAGCGGAATGATGAGACATTCAATGAGATAATAGAGAAATACTTTCATATTCACAAGATAAAGGATCTTAATAATTATTTCCTTAGTATCTGTATGTCTACATGTCACTGTTTGACATCTGTTATTTTTAGCTTTATGAAAGTCTTATCGCCCCCAGAGAGAAAAATTAGAGGGGACCGTGTTGCCAGTGATTCTTCTGTATGAAGACACAATATTGGTGTCTAATAGCAGTGGGACACAGACAGAGCTGTTTAAGGAGCCCACCCATGGTTCCAGAGAAAGCATTATTTGAATGCCTCATCTTTGCACGTAAATATGTTAGTTCTGTGTTTTAGTACTTCTGTCGGGGTCTCCATGAAACTCCCTACAACCAAAGACTTGCCTAAAAGCCATCAAGGATATGAAACCTATCAAGGGTGACACATTATCTTTCTGAAGTGAGGATGGTCTCTTGAAAGCAAGTCAGTTTGAGTGGGATGGCTGCTATTTTCAGTGTCAAAAAGAGACTTACACTCTGAGAGACAGAAATTTTAAAAGACCAACTACTGCCAGGAAACTCCCCAGGGCACATCTTCAAATCAGATCATCAGCCCAAGAGTTAAAGAATATAGAGGAATGCAAAGAAAATGTGAACACGGGCTACGGAGAGGCCCTTTCAAACTAGTAGTAGCAGAAGAGCCAAAAGGTGCGAGTTTTAGGAAATTTTTCTTCTTTTGCCTTTTTGAAAAATTCTAAGGGTAGAAACCTAGCAGGGAGGTGGGAGAACAGAGAAAAGGGGGGATTTGGAGTCAAATAATCAGATATAAACTATACATGTCACCATGAAGATGCAGGACAACTGTGTTAAGTCTGTAGATAAAAATATTGCTCGACACACAGAAAAATAAAAGGGTTTAGTCGATTGGGCTTTCAAAAGTTAGTATTTATTAAAGAAAACCAAAAAGTTTCCAGTTGAGAGGACCTCTGTTTTCCTCTCAAGATGGTGAAGAGCCAAGGCACATTTAAGAAACTAAAAGGATATTTTTAATTTAAACTGAGTTTATGCAAGGAATACCAAACAATCCTTACAAAGCACTGATTTCATTAGAAACCTGATACAGAGACCGAGTCTTAACATGGACAAATATAATAAGAAAGGATCAAATTCTTAAGTGATTATTGTTAAAATATAATGTAACAGAACTTACAGATGTGAGGAACTGGGATGAGTTAACCGGCCCTCAGAAATGAATTGCTGCTCCCTAAGAGGTAACACCATCCCTCCTAAGTACTGAGGTATTTATTACAGCAGAAAAGGTCATTCTAGGGCCGGCCTGGTGGCACACTGGAGAGTGCGCCGCTTGGGAGTGCGGCGGCGCTCCTGCCGAGGGTTTGGATCCCATGTGGAGACCGGTTCCCGCTCACTGGCTGAGCGCGGTGTGGGCGCAACACCGAGGGTTGCAATCCCGTTACCGGTCAGTAAAAAAAGACAAAAAAGGAAAAAAAAAATAAAAAAAGAAAAGGTCATTCTAGTAAACACGATCCCAGAGGCCCGCAGCTGACCGCGGGATAAGAAATGTGTCGCCTGAGAAGTGAGCCACAGGGCAAGGGCAGCCTATCCTAAGCCCACCAACCAGTACCATCTCTCAGTGGCCCGCAAGTTTATAATGCCCCACCAGCTGCCACTTAGACCCAGTCTTACCTTTTTGCTATTATTTAGTGAAAAATTAGCTGCAGAAGTCTGGATCACCTTGGGTCCTAAAGTGTAACAGAAAAGAAGGAAAAAAGCAGGTTATATCTACACTGACAACTTATTGATTATTTTTTCAAATGCCAAGAAAGACTCATCTGTTACATGGAGGTGGTCTTATTCACCTGGTCTTTCTTTAGAGATTTTATGTATGGAAGTAAAACACAGAAACACAGAAACAAAGACACAGAACATCCACTCTGCCGTGTGTCATGACTCCCAACTCCCCAACGCAGTACGAGTGACAAATGACGTATAGGGTTTCCATGGGAACCCCCCATGCTCTCCATGAGGGCTCTCTCTGCAGAGCATGGACCCTCAAAAACATTAGCTATACAGACACTGTCCATATATTTTGTAAAGTATAAAGATTTCTTCTAAAAACCTAAGGCATACTTATCTATTCATCCAATTAATCTAGTCTCCCAAAAATATTTACTAAGCAGGGAATGTAAGAAAACATAACATATACTAATATAAGCATAAAAGCATAAGGCTTTTCCTAAAATAACAGATATACGAGCTTCACAGATGCTTTTTGTCCCCAGTTTTTTTATTGTGGTAAAATACACACAACATAAAATTTATCATCTTAATCATTTTTAGGTGTACAATTCAGTGGCATTAAGTACATTCATCTCATGCAACCTTCACCACCAGCCACCTCCACAACTCTTCACATCTTGTAAAACTGGAAACTCCGCACTAAACAACTCCCATTCCCCCTCTCCCAGCCCCTGGCAACCACCGTTCTACTTTCTGTCTCTATGATTTTGACCACTCTAAGCAACCCAAATAAGTGCAATCATACAGTATTTGTCTTTTTGTAACTGGCTTATTTCACTTAATGTAACATCCTCAAGATTCATCCATGTTGTAGCATGTGTCTGAAATGCCTTCTTTTTTTTTTTTTTTCCTTTTTGTCTTTTTTCGTGACCGGTAACGGGATCGCAACCCTCGGTGTCGCGCCCGCACCGCGCTCAACCAGTGAGCGGGAACCAGTCTCTACATGGGATCTGAACCCTCAGCAGGAGCGCCGCCGCGCTCCCAGGCGGCGCACTCTCCAGTGCGCCACCGGGCCGGCCCCAGTCATTACTTTTTAAATGAAAGTAAAAAAGCGCCGCCACGTTCCCAAGTGCCGCACTCTATCGAGTGCGCCACCGGGCCAGCCCAAATGCCTTCCTTTTTAAGGCTGAGTAACGTTCCATTGCACGTATATACCACATTTTACTTATCCATTTGTATCTCGATGGATGCTCAGGTCGATTCCACTATTTTAACTACTGTGAAAAACGCTTCTATGAACATGAGTGTACAAATATCTCTTCAAGACCCTGCTTTTAATTATTTTGAGTATATACCCAGAACTGGAACTGCTGGATAACACGGTACTATTTGCATGAAATATCCTCTTCCATCCTTTCACTTCAACCTGTGTCTTTCGATATAAAGTGAGTCACTCGCAGACAGCATCCACCTGATGGTACAGCAAAAGTCCCTTAGGCTCTGTTCACTTTTTTTCAATCTTTTTTCTTTCTGTTCCTCAGACTCAAAAATTTCCATTGTCCTATCTTCAGGTTCTCCAATTCTTTCCTCTGCCTTTGAATCCCTCCAGTAAAGTTTCATTTCAGTTATTGTACTTTTTAGCACCATGATTTCTTTTTGGTTTCTTCTTAGGTTTTCTATCTCTTTATTGATATTTCCATTTTGTTCATACATTGTTTTCTTGACTTTCTCCATATATTCCTTTAGTTCTCTGAGCACCTTTAAGACAGGGGTTTTAAAGTCTTTGTCTAGTAGACTCACCGTGCAATCTTATTCAGCGACAGATTCTGCTGGGTTTATTTCCCCTTTCAATGGGCCATATTTTACTGTTTCTTTGTATGCCTTGTGATTTTTTGTTGAAAACTGGACACTTAAATCTAATAATGTGGTATCTCTGAAAATTAGATTCTCTCTTTTCCCGGGGATTGTTGTTTTCTGTTTTGTTTTTTATGGCTGCAGGTTGTCTCTGTGCTGAGCACCAGCCTGAGTTGTAAACTTTAGGTCTTTTTAATCCTGCACCTGCCTCTGGGCAACCATGGTGACTTTAATTTCCCCTATATATGTGGTTGCTTCTGAATGTCCAAGCCTTCTCATGGAAGCTGAAAGCCTTCAACAGACTCCAGAGTTCCAAAATAGTTATATGAGACAGATTCTGCCACTGCAATTGCTGTCTAGGTGGGGAGACAGATGCCTGGTGCTTCCTACTCCACCATCTATCCAGAATTCTCTCCAAGCTTCATAGGTTCTTACACTGTAATTCTTCAGGGCTTTGGCTTCAAAAGAAGTAGTCAAAGCAAACACCATGAATCTGATTTTAACTTAATTTAGAACCAAATTTGTTCTAAGTCATATCACTCTCAATTTGTGATGCCAGTTTTCTGGGCAGCTTCAGTGACCATCCCCAGCCTGCCGCCAACAATCCTCCACTCAAACGTAGGTGAGAAACATGTATGTACATCAATCAACACAGTAACATGTCTCTAGAATGCATTTATGCATGCTGAGAAGGATGTCTATGTAGGAAGGAGGCTTGTATCCACAATGGGTCTTCTTTTAAACAGATTCACAATCAGAGTAGACTCCTAACCCAGAAAGTAAGGCAGTCTGGTCTCCTGGAAAGAATTAAGAGCTGGGAGTCAGAAAAACCAGGACTCTAGTCTTAGCTAATTAGGCTTCCTAGGTGTCAATTTCCTCATTTGCAAAATGAGGGTTACTTACCCCATGGTCTCTAAGGTACTCCCAACTCTGAAATAATAACAACCTTACCACATAAAGTAACTAGGAGCAGAGTACTTGTGATAGTTAATTTTATGTGTCAACCGGGCCACAAAGTGCCTAGATATTTGGTTAAACATTATTCTGTTGTGTCTGTGAGGGTGTTTCTGGAGGAAATTAACATTGGAATCAGAAGACTGAGTAAAGCAGATTGCCCTCCCCAACGTGGGTGGGCCTCATGGAATCCGTCAAAGGCCCCAGTGGAACAAAAGGACGGAGCAAGGGAGAATTCACTCTCCCCGCCTGGGCTCTCTGTCCTCAAGCTGGACATCAGTCTTCTCCTGCCTTCAGACTCAGACTTGAACTTGGACTTGGGCAGGAACTTAATACCATCAGCTCTCCTGGCTGTCAGGCCTTCAGACTCGAACTGGAACCACATGGTTTGCTCCCTCAGGTCTCCAGCTTGCTGATTACAGACTGCAGATCTTGGGACTTCTCAGCCTCCATAATCACGTGAGCCAATTCCTTACAATAAGTAGATACATTAATATATAGATCTATCTCCTACTGGTTCTGTTTTACTGGAGAACTCTGATTCAGGACTCTCTGGAAAGAAGGAAAGGAATGTGGAAATCCTGACATCATTCTCTTCACTTAGTCTTGGTGCATCTCTTTTCATTTCTGCAAGCGTGAAGCAGGGTAGACATAATCATGTTTAAGACAGAGAATGGCTTAAGGAAAGAAGAGTTGGCTGAAGCCCCACTGAGACTGGAGACCACGAGAATATTAATGACTTGCCTACACATCTTAAAGGACAGTTGTGAAAATCAAGTAAGATAATGGATATGTCTTGTGCTGTGATTAATAAAACTTCTGTTCCTTCGTGACTTAACAGGAAGGAAAAGAAGTTGGCTACAGGTGCTGTTGTTACCAGCACATCTTCATCACAATCATCATCAGGTGAGTTGTACCTGAAGAGTCATCTTCTCCCCCAGTTCCTCAGTCTAGGTTATTTCAGTTTAGGTTTAGAGACTAGACCCTTGAGGCACAAATGCCTCTGGAACAGGTTAAGCCCAATTGTGACTCACACTTTAGTGTTAAGTGCATCATTGCATAAACATCTACCAGAAACTACCCTCACTGAAAAAAGATATTATTTAAGAGGGAAAGAAGAAAATGGGGGATGAACAGATATTCTCCAACCTAAGTCAGGCTCCTGATTGCCTGCCCTTTGGACAGGACTGAGGAGACCCGGATTTCTGGGATCCTTGTGAAAACCACTTGACTTCTCTGGTTCTCCATTTTCCATCTGTGAGAAAGGGGGGTGGCTGGATGATTTCAAAGGCATTTTTGAAGCCAAAATCATTGTGGTGTGGCTTTTACCCTCAAACAACATGCCATGGAACAGTAGGGCTGGTGCCTTAAAGATAAGGGATCTGTAGGCTCCCACCTGGGACGACCATGCTGCTGCCCAGTGCTGTTCCCATGTCCCTGCCAAGAGCTCAGGATGTCACCAGAGCAGCATCCCAGCCCCAGGCAGTGCATCATAACTCTTACGTGGCCCACGTCCACCATAAGGCAGCAGGTTCTGGATTCCCTAGTACCCATGGTGGGCCTGGTGCACGGCATACTCTAGAAAGGTTTTCTTGACCAACAAAAGAGTGGCCGAGCTAAGTCAGGGCCCCTGGCTGCTGCACAGAGCATGACGAGGTCTATCTGGGCCTGCTCACCGCTCCCCTGTGAGAAACACAGGTGCAGCCACAAGTGCAGGGCTGGGACCCCCTTCCACCCTGTGGGTTCAGGGCGAAGTGGCATGTCCCCCTCCACACTGAGGCCCTTGGCAGATGGGAGCAGGTGGGTACAGCTGGGCTGGCTGATGGCAAAATGATGAAATGGTTAAAAACCTGAAACTTACCTTTGATCCCGACAAAGACGGTCAGGCCAAAACAGATGAAGAAGACAACAAACACGAGGACGAAATGGCGCTTGGAGAGTGTGTAGAGCCGCATGGGCGCCAGCCTGGGGAGCAGAAGCCAGTCAGTGAGGGACAGTCAGGGAGATGGCACAGGGTCCCCAGGAGGATGGCTGTGCAGCCACACGTGCCAGCCCCTCACTTCAGAAGTGGCCCTGCTCTGAAACCAGGTGCCTCCCCTGACAAAAGAGTCTCGAAGACCTAGGTGACCACTTCAGGGAGCGAACCATGCTCTGTGGACAGTGCCTTGCCACCCCAGTCTGCTCAGGGCAGCCCAAACCTACGCCTCACAGCAGGAGAATGTGACGTGGCTTCTATGCCCACCAGGGCATATTTCACTGTGCCACATGAGTGGTGGCCAGACCCCCTCTACTCACCCTCCCACCTTCAGCTGTCGGAGCAGAGTGACTGTCGAGGACCCTAACTCACTCACGCAGCCAAATGCGAGCTTCACAACCAGGCCCCGCCTAGAAGTCCAGGTGCCAACAGGAGCTCCCTGCCAGCCCACTATCTTATTTTTCCCCTCCAGGGTCTCTCACAACTTAGGACCCCTCCTTCATTTCACCCTGTCCTGGTGGAGGGCAGCCGGACAGTCACGGGGGAAGTCCACCTTTGATGTAACTCAGCAGGATGCCTGCAGTATTCTGTGACTGGCACCAACATGGGACCCCACTCAGGTCTCCTTCTGCCCAAAGCAAATGCCAGTGGGGTAGGTATCATGCCTCTTAGAACTCCCTGTATCAGGGGCTGGCAAACAAAAGGAAAATCTGCAAAGGACCAGACCATCAGCATCTGAGGTTTTGCGGGCCACCGGGCCTGTCGCGGATACTCAGCTCTGCCTTCAGAAGTGGCCAGAGGCACCACGTGAATGCACAAGCATGGCTGTGTTCTGATTAAACTTCGTTTACAAAGGTGGCAGGCTGGGTTCAACTAGCAGTCGGCTCACCCTGACCCTGTTTCTAAAGAGGAGTCCCACAAACCCAAAGGGATGTGAGCAAGGGAGCCTGGTCCACACCGCTAGCACTCCTGGTCTGCAGAGCTGAGACAGCAGGGAGGAGCCTGGCCACCTGTCACATCTGCCAGACATGACAGGCGGCAACACACCCACCCTGGGAGGTGGAGAAACAGGCTCTGCTGGGAAGCAAGGGAAAGGTCATTTATTCATGGCATAAAGCTCACACGGGTATGTGCACACACACCCCCACCTTTGCACGCCCAGGACTGCTGCAGGGCAGGAAGTCAACCACTCGGGCTGGACACAGTCTCAGGGCAAAGGAGAGGCCCACAAGCCACCTCTGCACTGACGTGGCTCTGCTGACACCCAGTCAGCTCTCCCCAGCACAGCCTACGTGATCGCCTGGTGAGGGGACTTTCAGACCAGTGACACTGGGTTCACAGTGAAGAAAGAAAGAATGAGCACCGCCTTGGTTTCCTTTGGGACCTCAGTCCAAGTGCTGACGAGCAAACGATCCTGCTGGGTGTGAGAAGGGAAAGCTAGGGCCCAACAGAACCTAAGCGGCCAGAGACCCTTAAAATACTAGATCTAGAAATGACCTCAGGGAGGAAGCCCAACAACCCCTTCCACTTACAGGTGGAGAAACTGAGGTCTGGAGATGGTATAGTAGCCCGAGACGTCACATCTCTGCCTTTGGCAGTACCTGCCTCTCCCCTGGAAGGAGGCTCTGGGTGCAGGACCCAGCCACGGGACCCAGCCGCCCCTGATGCCCTCCTGGGAAAGCCCTACAGAGGTGCGTGGCTGGCCCAGCCCCAGAGGAGCAGCCCCGCCGTGTCTGTTATTCCAGGTTTTGTCTGTTACTTAGTTTCCTCGCATGGCGTGTTGATGTGTCGATACATTTTTGTTTTAACACTCCACAGAAGGGAAGATTTCTAGGCAGCTGCACGAGACATTTCCACGTTGAAAAAAATTACACGAAGCTAAATGGACTAGATGCTGGGGAAATGCAAATAAAATCTGTAGTTTAGCTATGAGCAGTGCACTGATGCGAGTGTCCTCGTTTTGATAAACGCACCATGGTTACGTGAGATGCCAGCGACAGGGCAAGGTGGGTGAAGTGGGTACAGACACACTCTGTGCTACCTTTGACACTCTTCTGTAATTCTAAAATTGTTTTAAAAAATTACACACATCAATTGTGAGCTCTTCCACTTCACTGTTCTCAGGGTGACACCCCCCCCCCCCCCCCCGCGC
>NW_007726382.1:342115-349684 GCF_000696425.1 Galeopterus variegatus | reverse complement strand
CCCCCCCCCCCCCCCCCGGAGCAGCAAGAGCTCCCCAAGTAGAGGCTGAAGGCACAGGTTATTGGAGGCTGAGAAAAAAAAAAGAATAAGAACAATTATATTTTAAATTAATTTTTAAAATGCATTATTGACCCCCTCAAAGCAGTTACTCAGCAGGTGAGAAGGAATGCTGAAAACAGAGGCATGAGAAAGGGCAGCCCGGGAGCCAATGCCCACAGCACATGCCCTGCCCGGGCACCTGCCAGTCTGCTTCTCAGACGGCTCACGAAAATCCACTGTTTCCCCTTCCTTAAAACTTCCATTTAAATCCAACTGACTAGAAGTTTTCCTGGTTTAGCCACCAAGTTGCCCAACTCAATGGAAAAAAGACAGAAAGCATTGTGTTGAGCCAACATAATCAGGGCACCCCCCACCCTGAGTGAGGCTTGCTGGATGGAGGGTGGGAGACACGCCCTAACCCTGCTACCTTAATTTTCCTGACAAGCAGCAAACTCCGCTCTGGGACACCTGCAGTCCAGAGACCCTCTCCAGGGCTATTCTGGCCCAGGGGACAGCACCAAGTCAGGATAACTCCACGTGATGATGCCTTCCTCTCCATGGTTCTCTCTGCACTCAGCTTCCCATCTAAAAGCTTTACCAAAAACCGAGAGACTTCTGACATTCCAGAAACATCACCCTATTTCAGATAAATCACAGGTCTAAAACTACTGCTCACAGTCAAAACAAACAATGGGATACATCCTGAGAAATGAGTCATTAGGCAATTGCATCATTGTGCGAACATTGCAGAGTGTGCTTACACAAGCCTAGATGGTACAGCCTACCACCCACCTACAACCTACGGGACAATGTTGATGACCGTTACAGCGACACGCGGCACATGGCTGTGCTTTGAGAAGCCAACATGAGGACAAGAGAAGCAGCAAGGCCTCCTTGGGGCCTTCCCCACAGTTCCCATCCAACCTTCCCACCACCCTGCCTGCATCCTGCATGAATGCCCACCTCCCTCAGTCACCGCAGGGCATTCTGACGGAGGTGCTGGTGATACCGAGCTCATAGAGGAGAAAGCTCAGACTGAGAAAGGTTTGGGAACTTGCTCTAGATCCCAAAGCTACTAACAGCAACATTCAGGTCAAGCAGCAGACTCCAGAGCTCAAAGTCTATAACGCTTCCCAACCTGGTCAAGCCCCACTCCAGACCTGCCACTTACATGTTCTCCTGATTTGAAATGCTCTCTTCTCCCTGCCAGACCATCTCAATCCCACATGGCATTTAGGGCTCACCTGTGTGTCCCACCTTCTCCATGAAGTGTCCCCTGCTGCTCCATCTCTCAGGGCTGCTCTCGTCTGTGAACCGTGGTCTGCACCACGTAGCTGAGCGCCTGCAGAAAGAGCACCGATCTACCTGCATGTACAGCAAGCATGGCACATGACGGGCCTCCAAACAACATCTACGCAACTCCACTGCTGTTAGTTGTTTCAGAAGCATTTATGTAGTTTCCTCAAGTTGGTGGTGAGAGGCTAGGGAGTGGGGAAAGAGCTCCCCAAGTCCTACGCACCCAGGCCAAGTCAAGCACACCAGCTGATGGAGTCTTCTGCCTTGCTAACCAGGGCAGGAAGATCCTCCAAACCCTGCCAGCTCTCCATGGTGCCTCTCCTGTTCCCGATGGGTCCGCGCATCAGTGCGCCTCTCCGGGACCACGCATCTTTTCACACTAACCATCTAGGACACATACTCTCAAATTCCAGCCTAGTTGCAGCCCCCAGGCCTTTCGAAGACCTTTCAAATGCGGTGAGACCATCCCCTAAAAGTCCCCTTGGACTCTCTGGGTCCCTTCTAAATTAATCTGACTTTCATGGGTGCTTTAAGATATCACACACATATTTCCTAGGGAAACTAAAAACTAAGCTAAAACCACCTTTACTGGAAAGCCTACCCCCAAACTGCAGGTATAATCTAAATGGCCACGAGCCCTGACTTCTCCATTATGCAGCTTCATAACCATTTCCCAATGGACTACTTGCAAGTAAGGTGACGTCTGTGGAGACATCCAATCCACACGAGAAAACCGCTGGGAAGCGACTGCGTAGGGCGCTCTGCAGTGAGTGTCGCTGTTATCCCCCTGGGTCACACTTGCATCACGCTGAGCTTTGCCTCGCTCCCCTCGTTCACTCTCCCTCCCTGATCTCGTCCTGTCTCTGGCTGGAGAGAGCACACAGGCGCCAACAGCTCCCTCACTTACGTCTCAGCCCAGCCTGTTCCTCTCAACTCCGGCTCCTACTGAATGGCCTACTTCACATCTCCACTTGGGTATCTCACAGGCACCTCACATGTGACGTGTCAACCCCTGACCTTCCTACTAATCTTCTCCTCTGCAGCCTTCCCCGTCTCAGGACACAACAACTCCAACCTTTTAGATGCTTAAGCCAAAAGCTGTGGATGCCACAAACAGCCCAGAACAGCAGACAGACAGAAAGCATCTAGGTCAGGGGGTCCTGGAGCCACTGGAGTAACACCAGCTGGGCCCCACCTCAACTTCTGGAGAGCCCGGATCAATCTCTTGTTATTTAAGCCCCTTTTCATGAGATATGCAATGAAAACCAAAAGCTTCCTACTGATACACATACCCAAAAAATAAACCAAAATTAAAAATGAAACTCAAAATACTGAGTCACACAGGCCCAGAAACCTATCTCAAATCACCTGGAACTATCCTTTCAGAACACAAGACCGTCACCAACCACCCCTGTCACCAGGCGCTGTCCTTCCCATGCCACTGACTCCTCTCTCCATCCCTGCCCCCAGCCCCATGCACCCATCCTGCCTCAGGTGAGGCCGTCCTCAACCACTCTGAGAGAAGTCAACTGTCTTCCTGCCTGCAGGACACAGTGCACAGGGCTGGTTCAGGATTTTATGGCAGGTGACAGACTGCTCATCCACATCCACACGCTCCCCCAACCCAACCGCCTCCCGCCTCCCAGCGCCCAGCACTTGTGCCTCCCAGCGCCCAGCACCTGTGCCCAGCAAGTGGCAGGCCTCGGTAGCCTTGGATTTCTTTCACTCCCGCTCACTCTTCCCTGGTTTTATTCTTTTTTCCTCTGTGTTCTACTATTTTCCCTGCTGTGATAAATTACCAAAGACTGAATTGCAAAATTTAACCTTTCTCCCCCAGTGCTGTCTTTTAATGTTGCCTGTGGCTCTGGCCTTTGCCCTTTGCTTCTGCAAACAGGCCAAAGCAGCTCCAAGCTGCGCCTGTCCAGGAAGCCTTGTCCCTGGCACCACGGTCCCCAAGGCCACACACACTTAGTCAGGATGTCCCCTCCTCCTCAGCCAGAGAGCTGCATCCCCATGAGACCCCTGAGCGCCTCAGCACACTCTGGCCACTGGGCACCCCCCTCCCGTGCAGTCCTTGGCTGGCAGGAGCCCGTGAAGCGGAGCAGCGGAGGAGGGGCGGGCGCTCCGTGCACCGGCCTCCCGGTGTGGGCCTGCCAGCGAGTGACCGCCACGTGGAGAGAGTTGGGGTGTGCAGGGAATGCCACTGGGCACCCCCCTCCCGTGCAGTCCTTGGCTGGCAGGAGCCCGTGAAGCGGAGCAGCGGAGGAGGGGCGGGCGCTCCGTGCACCGGCCTCCCGGTGTGGGCCTGCCAGCGAGTGACCGCCACGTGGAGAGAGTTGGGGTGTGCAGGGAATGAGACAGAACACCTTGAGTGGCTGTCATTAAGCAACGGGGGTAAAGAGATGGGAGGAGAAACCAAGCACCCACCATCGCTGCCTTTTACAGAAGCCCAAAGACAGCAGCACGCCCACCAGGGCTGCAAAAACATCACCCAGGACAGGAGGCCGAAGGTGTGCTAGAAAGACGGATTTTATCTCACTGAGTCACAAATACAGCAGGGAGGAAAGACTGAAAATATGTTAGTATTACAAATTTTGCTACTTGTTCAAAAAGATACCCAGATTTCCCACTGTTGAACTGAAAATTTAGGATCTGAGTGGTGGAAAGGGACTTTAAATCTCTCAGCCCATTCTCGTACTTTGTTAAGATTTTATTTTTTCACAATCCGTATAAAAATAATCTCTTCTCCTGTGGTCCGAAGCCCCGGCCTGGGGCCTGTCAGCCCGGCTGCCCACTTCCCAACCTCACGACTGTGGCCAAGCTCACTAACTCCCCAGGGCCTCAGCTTCCTCATCTGCAAAATGCAGATAAGCAGGACCCTTATCTCACAGGGCTGTCGGGAGGCACACGCGAAATAATAAACATAAAGTGCCCAGAACAGTGCAGTAAGAAAGTAGCAAGAACGCTATCACGTCAGTTATCAGAAGTAACAGTTGTGCTGTTTCTCCTCCCTGTACTTTTTATTCTTGAAAAAATTTCAGTCTTCATTCTAACAGTCTCTCTGAAGACCCCTGTGTAAAAAGTCTCCTCCCCTCTAGTTCAGCCACTGAAGAGGACGGCAGGAGCTGGCATTTCCTGAGCACCTACTTGATACAGGCTAGATATGTCCCTGTGGCACAGGTATCACCCTCCCATTTGACATATGGGAAAACAGAGGCTGGGGTGAGGGGGCATGCACCCGCTGAGGTCCCAGGCAGCAGGAGTGGAGGTGGGATTTGAACCCACAAATGCACCCCCAGCACGTGAAGGTCAGGGGTGGAAAGCAGGCCCACCACTCCCTCTCACTCATGCTCTGCCCCTCACCAAAAGCTTTCCTTTTTAAATAACCTACCATTTAGTGGGTTTTGAAAAGACACTTCTGAAAAGAACAAAATAAGAATTCTGAAATTTCAATCGGCCAAGTTGAATATATTACAAATAATTTCTTCAGCTACTCAGGAATTCAGTAAGCTTCAAAAAAGCCATTATGTGAACATTCAAGGCCCAACAACCTCAAAACACATTTTCATAAACAATGCTCTAAGCTCCTCCAGGAACCATGAATTCATGTGTGTCCTTTTCAGGCCACAAGCCCAGTGACTCACCCAGGAGCATGCTGATGAGGTCACTGAAAATCCTTCCCAGGCCAAATGGTCAAACACTGGTCACTGAGTGTGATCTCGGCACAGACAGTGTGCCGGCCCCAGGAGCAACACTCCAACCCACTCCGGGAAGTGCAGCCTAGAGGTCAAGATCCTGGGCCCTGCAGGCGACTGCCTGGGCTGGGAGACCTCTCCACCTGGCCAGCAGGGTGACGAGGCCCTCTACCTCTCACAACCTCCAGTTCCTGAACTGCAAAATTCAGGAAACTGAGGGACCACATCACCTGTGGTTGCTGTGATAATTAAATGTGATATTACATGGAAGCCCTTGCTAAGCGCTCATTAATTGCCAGCCGTTGCTGAGAGGGAGCCGAGCACAGAGGTCAAGGGTGTGGGCTCTGGAGCCAGACTGCCCAGGCTTCAGTGTCAGCTCTGTGACTTACTAGCTGAGACCTTGAGAATCTCACTGGACTTCTCCACACCTCAGTTTTCTTTTTTCTTTTTTTTTTTCCTGACCGGTAAGGGGATTGCAACCCTTGGCATGGTGTGGTCTGCACCATGCTCCGCCAGTGAGCACACCAGCCATCCCTATATAGGATCCAAACCCGCGGCCTCGGCGCTCCCAGAACTGCACTCTCCTGAGTGAGCCACGGGGCCAGCCCCCACACCTCAGTTTTCTAATCTGTAAAACGGGGAGGATAAGAGAAACTTCCTCAAGGAAGAGTGGATGTAAGGAGTCCATGAAATGATGGATGTAAAGTGCTTACAACAGTATCTGGTGCACAGTAAACACTAAAGAACTTACCTTTTATTATTTCTAGAGATCATTTTGGTCCATGAAAAGAAGTTATTGTAAGAGACACAATCCTAAACAAACATGGTTGCAGAAATAGGAGACTGACCCAAGCCTGGTGTCCCCTCAAGAGCTGGAAGACTCGGCAGGCCTGGACCCTGAAACAATAGCTGGGCCCCACAGTGCTTAACTGGTCTGTGCCGCACTTCACTGCCAGCAGGAGAGGAGCCTAGTTAATACACCTCTACACTGCGCAGGATGAAAGAGGCATGTAAAATACACTCTTCTAAAAATGGTTTGCTGTGCCAAGCAAGACACACACAAAAGGACAACCTTATTTAAATTTGCAGAGAAATGCTACAGAAAGAGCAAAGCAACAAATGAACTTGAGAAAGCCTCAAGTAGGCATAGCCCTGCAGCTCAAATAGGACATCATATGAGCCCTGCACCATCCTCGAACGCCTGGCATCCCTCCCGTTGCTGGCATCATCAGAGGAGGGAAGGTTGCAAGAGACCTCAGGTTAAGCTTTAAGAGCTGGGAACTGTTCTCCTGACTGGTTTTGATGGCAATCTCTCCTGCTTTTTTAAAAAGAGGAGGCTGGGCTGAACGTGAGTGAGGTCACGAGGGCCAGGATTTGCAGTGGGACCGTCCCCTATCCTGAGCAGTGCACCAGGCAGCCCCTGCCCTTCAGGCAGCTCAACTCTCTGACCCCCACCCCCACCCTCGGCTTCTCTTACTGCTCCTGTCCCTTCTTGCCTCTGGTCTGGGCTCAGGCACGCCAGCCAATGAGAGCACTCGGACCCTACCAGGCACCCAAGTCCAGGACATGTTTCAGATTTTCAGGCTAGATTTTTAGCAGGATTTTATTTGCTGCCAAAGATGTTTTTTCAGTTTTCAGGTCAAAGCCGTTCTGAATGGTGGACGATGGTGGCTGTCTGACCACCAGATATCCACATCCCGCCACCCATCCCCTTGTTCAACAGAGCCTGAGCCACTGCACTGTGGGAGACGGTTCAATCTCCACTAAGTCCTTCATTCAATCTGTGCTTAGCAGGTCCTCCTCGGGACCTTTACTTAGTTAATAGCTTCCGTTTGGTCTAGCTCCCTGTCCTTTACATAGCACAGACCTCTGGCAAGATTCCCGTCCTGGCCAAGGCCCACAGAACCTCACACTCTGTTTCCTACTGAAAGGGCTAACAACACCAGGCTCGCCCAGGCTGCTGTGTGGTGCAAGGTGAGGTATGTGAGAGGACCTCCTAAAACATGCACAGTCACTGTGCTATAGGGCACAGCTCCGAAGGCACCGCTCCCCTGGCATTCCAAGAGATGCTATTCACGCAGACCACACGTGAATGCTGCCTCCTGGAGTTGTGCAGAGGCTGTACTGCTAACCCACCTCCACCTGGCTTTAATTAAAACAAAGGTCTTTAAAACATCCACCTGGGTCTGACATTTTATGCCAGTCCAGTTTCCCACAATGTGCTAAAGTGACCAGCCAAAGCCAGAAACTTGGGAGGAAGCAGGAGGAAGCAAATCTCCAGCGCAGGCGCGTGCAATGTGGCAACACCCCTGGATGTTACGAAGGTAGTTCGAAAAATTTGTGGAAAATCAGAATTAAAACATGACACAAATCCGTCCTTGAACTTTTTGAAGTACCCAGGTAATTCTGACCATGTCCACACTCAGAGAAATCAGCAGAGGTCCAGAGCTGAACCTTCCCGTCTCTAAAACCCCAAATAAGCCCAGTCACGCACAAGGTCCCACCTGAGTCTGCCCGGGGGGTGGGGGGCTGCCGGGGG
>NW_007726382.1:341268-341692 GCF_000696425.1 Galeopterus variegatus | reverse complement strand
TGCCGGGGGTGGGGGGGGTCCCTCTAACCTCCTGCCAGGCGCGGCTGCACACAGCGAGGACTCCAGGTGCTCCTCCGGGGCTTTCTGCAACTCCACTCAGCGCTAAACCTCTTTTTAATTCTCTCCTTTACCGGACGCCTCCTAGGGGACACCCAGGTGACTCCGTGACATCAAAAGCAAGCTTTGGGGATGGCGTCCACGGGGCCCTGGGCAGGTTTGTCCTCATTCAAAGCTCTGCACTTCACAGAGGTGGAAAGGCCCGAGTCAGCGGACTGTGGGACTCATAACAGCATCCCAGGCTGCAGGGGCTGTGGCCAGGCCGGCGCGCGCCCTCGCCAGACGCCGTGGGAAGCGCGGCCTCCTCCCGGCGCGGGGCGCTCGGGCGCTTCCCACCGAGACGTGGCGCGTGGGCCGGCCGGGGGCT
>NW_007726382.1:314183-340841 GCF_000696425.1 Galeopterus variegatus | reverse complement strand
GCAGCCACAGCGGCAGCCGGCCCGGGAAAGCTCATCAGAGTGCGACACCGGGCGGTCACGTGCGCGGAAGCGGCTGGCGCGGGCGGGGACGGCGGGGGACGGGCCGGGCCACCGCCTGGCCCTCTCGGAGGACGGGGGCCCGCGCGCGGCGCCTACCTGCCCGGCGCCCCGGGGACCCCTGCGCCGGTCCGAGCTGGCGCTCTCGGTGGAAGGAGGGCACGCACGAGTTCACTGCGACTCCCCGGCCCCGGGCGGGGAGGCGACACTTCCGTCGTATTCAGCCGCCTGCTTCCAGGGCGTCTTCATCGGGGCATAAGGATGGGCCTCGGGCGTCCACGAGTGCCCTGTCGTTGCCTGAAAAACACTAGGTGTCTGCATTTTTCTGGGGAGAAGTCTATAATTTTCCATATTACCAAAGGGGTTTGTGACCCCCCAAAAAGTTAAAAGCTGGGACAAGTCTCCGCTACCCCCAAGTGATGACAGGAGAGCCTTCCTGGCTCTTTCTGGGAGCTTCTCCCGCGAGCCTTTTCCAGACTACAGCTACCCACAATGCGCAAGTTCTCCATCCCCCGTGCAGGCTCTGGCCCTCGAGGGAGGATGCCGTGTGGATCCTGCATCCCAGAGCTGGAAACTAAATGACCTGCAGGTCCCGGTTCTGCTCAGCTGTGCGGTAGGACCGGGGCGGCCAGGGGCTGCTGCACAGCGCACAGATCAGCCGACCCACGGCGCTTTCTCGCCTTAGGATCGTGGCCCACAGCTCCAAATTTCTGTAATCACGAAAGGATGAGAGCCCAGGACTGGAGATTCCTGAGATTCTCATTGGAGTATTGGTCAAAATGCGCTCGCCTCCAAGTTGCTGTGGGTGTAAGGTCAGTCTGCATGAGGAGAATAAACTCGAGCTTCCTCCCACTGTATCCTCATCCCTTCACTAAGCTCCAACAAGCTTCCTACTGGCAGGAAGATGCCAACATGAATAAGATATATAGTTCCTGTCCTCAGCAAACTTACAGGCAAAGTAAATGACCAAAACTAAGTGTGACAAGCACAGATTGCTACAATGACACTGAGGAAGGGCACCTAACTCACTTGGGGGTAGAGGGCATGAAGGAGGTGGGGAAACAAAGCACGGTGTTGGGGCTGAATCTTGCGGGTGAGGTGGCAGTTAGGACATCGGAGGGCAAGAGGGGAGATACCAGCCGGGGCCAGGGCACCAAGTAGTAATGACAAGAAGTTCCACCAGCACGCTGAATCCTAAACCGCAACTCTTAAAGCAATAGTAACAAAAATTTATTTTGCAAGTTCTTTCCTTACACATTCAGAGGGAAAGGCTCTTCATAGCAACATGACCAGGGAACATAAATCCCAGTGCCTGCAGGGACATGCATGTGACGGGGACACAGGTCGGGTGGGTACTATGAACTAGAGAATGCGTGGACCATCTAAACAAGGAAGCGCCACTGAGCGCTTTGAAGGAAGGTGAGCCCCATGTGGCCCGTCTGACTTCAAACATGACTTTTCATGTGATGCCTTCTGTTAAATTAAATTTAGGCCTAAGGATCCCTCCACACTTGAGTTCTTGCTAAGGAACTGCTACTGAAACTCACTGAAAATGTAGCTTAGTTTACTTTTGTAGCAGGCGGATGAGTCTTAGTCAATCACAGCAGCTGAGCTCCATCAATTGCAGGCAGCCCGCTGACTCAAACAAGACCTCCAGCGGCAACCATTGAAGCTGTCCCTGGGCGTCACTTCTGGTTTTTGTCCATTACTGTCTGACTGTGTTGTGGCCCTGGAGTTCTTTGAACCTGTTCTGGTTCTGAGGGCTGTCCCATTCTGAAATGGTGAGTAGAAGTCAATTAGGATCTTTCAACTACATTTTTTGTAATTTTGTCTTTAACACTTCCGATTCTAAAATGTTAGAATCTAATTCAAGGGCTGAGCCCGTGGTGCACTCAGGAGAGTGCAGCGCTGGGAGCGCAGCGACGCTCCTGCGGTGGGTTCGGATCCTATATGGGAATGGCCGGTGCGCTCACTGGCTGAGCGCGGTGTGGGCGACACCACACCAAGGGTTGCGATCCCCTTACTGGTCACGAAAAAGACAAAAAAAAAAAGAATCTAACTCAAAAAAAAAATTTTTTTAAGGGCCTGGACTAAAGAAAATGCATTTGCTGGCTGCATTTGCGCAAGGGAGCCATTTCCACCTCCAATCCAGAGCAGCTTTATCTGTCGTAGAGATCCCTGCTCAGTGACGTGCCAGCTGCCTGGCCTCTCCTGAGACACCTCCAGGGAGAGGAAGCTCCCACCACCCAGAGGCCCTTGCTGTTTTCATGTGGCTCCAAACTACCTCTTGGTCACTCTCCGTGTCGTTCCACTGTCCACCATCACTGGGGGCAGGTGTGAACGTGAACGTGGCAACCACAGCCCCTCAGGCCGCCTTCCCCAGTCACACTCTTTTTCTCAGGTATCTGTTCTTCCAACATTAACTGAGTAGTTCGTGTGTGCTGGGCACCTCTCTCAGCCCTGGAGACACAAGATGGGTAGACAGACGTCCCTTCCCTCCTAGGGTTTACCTTCTAGTGCAGGATAAATACTATAACCCCAGTGATTATTTAATTACAGCCATGATGGAAAGATGCTGTGACCATGCACGTGAAGGGGGAGAGGGGCCCCATACTTGGCTCCAAGAAGGTTGGTCTGATCTGTCAGCCCTTTCTCATGTGACATGTTTAGAGACTCCTGCACGTTCACATCTGGGTCTGCTCCTCGGAGCATGTTTCTGTTGGGTGAGTTTCCTCCTTGTGCTCAGAATGAGCTTCATTTCAGGTGAGGTGTGACCAGCCTGAGGACGAGTGCACATGTTGGCAGCTTCAGCACACGACCACCTGTTCCAGCCTCGTGGCGTGTCCCCGGCTCTCCGCTCCATTCCACCACCTCGGGAGGATCACCAGGACTTGCATCTGCTGCAAAGTGTGAGGCCCGGAGCCGGAGCCGGCGAATTCTCTTAGCACCTTGATGAGTTAGCAAATCCTCATTTCCTCATTTTATGTACAGGAAATTTAACCGGAAGAGGGTAAGTGACTTTCTCAGGGATGAGGAGTGAGAACCCAGGATGACCAGAGCCCAAGCCTGTCCTCTCCAGTTTTGGTGCCCCATGCACTGGCAAATGCAATAGGGACTTGGTGACCAGCAGAGGCAGGACGCAAATGGGCCACTGGGTATGGTCTCTCCAACCAGAGTCCCTCAGCCCACATTTATATTTTTGTTCCCATTAAAAAGCCTTCTAAAATCCAGACATGTCCACAATTCCTCAGTAATCCCATTTAATTGGCAAATTTGACTCATGTATGTATATGTACAGACAGTCCCCAACTTAATGATGGTTCAGTGTAGAATTTTTTGACTTTACGATGGGTTTATCAGGGTACTAGATGCGTTTTTGACTTAATGATATTTTCACAATACAATGGGTTTATCCAGATGCAACCTCATCGTGAGCCGAGGACATCTGTATTTGAAACCCCACCTTATTCCAAAAAGGATCTAAGATGTCAGAAATTAAATTGATTTGACACCATCTATTTTAGAAAAACCCCAACTCATACTTAATGTTCATTTTATTTCCTAAGAGCCCCCCAAAAACTATCCTTTTAAATAATTTCCTTCTAGAATAGGACAAAGTCAAGTCCACCAGTGTACAGTTTGCTAACCACCCCTCACCACTATTTATCAAAGTTGATAGTAGCAATTCAGGAGGTCTCATTTGCAAATAATTCATACTCTAAGAAATCAATTGTTTGTTCCCAGGGACTCAAACTCATGTCCTTATGTAATAATTAACATTTGTTTAGCATTCTGTAGATAAACCTTTGTGATCGCCTCACCTCTCTTAATAATAATTATCAATGATAGCTAACGGTGAGCACACATACTCTAGCTGGGCACTGAGTTAAACAGGAATGAAACAGAAAACAGCTTATTCCAATTCTCCCCAACCCATTGTCTTAGTCTGCCATAAGAAAATACCATAGACGGGGCAGCTTCAACAATAGAAATTTATTTCTCACAGTTCTGGAGGATAGAAGTCCAAGATCAAGGTTCTGGAGAAGGTGGTTTGTGGTTTGTAGCTTTTAGACAGCCACCTTCTCACCAGATGCTCAGGTGGCCTTTCCTCGGTGTGTGTGGACAGGGAGGGAGAGAAAGAGAACACGTGCTCTCTGGTGTCTCTTCTTAAAAGGACACTAATCCTCTCAGATCAGAGCCCCACCTATGACCTCATCTTACCTTAATTGCTTCCTTACTCCAAATATAGCCACACTGGGGGTCAGGCCTTCAACATATGAATTTCAGAGGGACACAAACATTCAGTCCATAATACCCATGAATAGAAGCTTTCTTAGAAAAGAAAATTGACTGTCACCTCTCCCCCAGGGTGATGGAGACACAAAGGATTATTCAAAGCCCACTTCATCTGAGCAGTGAGAAGCCCTGAAGGGGTTAATTTCCATGAACACTCAAGAGAGAGGCATTCCTCAGAAAATTAACACTGAACTGGGGTCTTCTCTCAGTATTTATTCTCCAGGGCAGAAAGTTACAGAAAAGGAACATAGGTGGTTACAAAAGAACAGTAAGACAACTGTCATGGCAACAATCATTAGGTTTAGCTGCACCAAGGACATCTGCCCTTAGAGCCAGCAATTTTGCTGTGTTACAATTCTTTATCTACAACTGAGACTTTAGCCTGGGGAAAGTTTCCTGTCTTTTGCAAGTTTAACATTTCTATGTGTAATTTTAAAAACTTAGGCAATACCTGAAACTACAGGGCCTTCCCCATGAAATACATTTGCTCTATTGTTAGTATACTCCACAATTGACCTTCATGTTTAGTGCAGAGAATATAGAGGCATTCAGTACCAGCTCCAGTGAGAAATTCCTCATTCCAAGGCAAGAAAATCTCAGTCTGGACTTTGTCTTAAGCACAGTTATAGTTGGTGATAGTCGATGTTAGAGACGTCACCTGGCCCGTGGTTTTGACAGCTCCTGGACACCCACCTTCAGTTGACTCCTCCCTCTCCAGCAAGCAGCGCATGAACTGAAATGTTTCCTTCAATCATGTGGTCCTGTCACTGTGCTGCCTTCCTGCACCGCCACCCCCCATCCCCACCCCATCACTTGAAGGAGGGCTGTGCCTTGCTGGCTCCCCTGCTGCAGCAGACATGGGAGCTTACTTCTCATCACTTCCTCACTCTTAACTGATCATTAGAAGCAAGCACCTAACTCGTATTGGTTCAAATGCTTTATCTTGCTTAACAAGTTCAGTAACACCAGGAACACAGACATTTTTCTGCTCAGCAGTTATTGACCATATAATGTGGTTATTTTTATGTTCTTGTCATAGTACTTGTTCCCATTATTTGTTACTGCTTAACAAACTATCCCCTAATATAGTAGCTGTATTAATTAACAACATTTATTATTTCATAGCCTCTGTGGGTCAGGAATCTGGGTGCAGCTTAACTGGGTCCTTTGGCAGGATCTCTCACAAAGCCAGGGCTGCAGATATCTCAAGGCTTGACTGGGGAAGGATCTGCCTCCAAGTGCACACATGCAGTTGTTGGCAGGAATCAGTTCCTCATGAGCTGTTATGGCTGCTCTCAGTTCTTTGCCACATGGGGCTCTTCATAGGGCAGCTTACAACATGGTAGCTTTGCCTCATCAGAGTGAGCAAGTAAGAAGCAGAGAGTGACAGCAGAAGTTGCAATCTTTTATAACCTAACTACACAAGCGACATCCCATCACATTTGCTCTATTCTGTTCTTTAGAAGCAAGTCACAAGCTCCATCCCACATCAAGAGGTGGGGGGCTTTGGGAGCATGTATGTCACCTACTCGCATGGCTTCAAGGCAGTTTATTATTTCTCATGGTCTGTGTGTCGACTGAACTCCATGGGGCAGTTCTTGATTGGGGTCTCTCTTGAGCATGCAGCCAGAAGACGTCCAGGGATGCAGTCATCTGAAGGCTCAACATTGCTGGACATCCAAAATGGCACCTTCACTTGCAGTCAGTGGCCTGAGCTAGATGACTGTAAAGCTGGGGGCTGGCCTGGCCATCTTTCCCCATGTAACTTTTCCACATGGCTAGCTTGGGCTTCCTTACACCATTGAGCTCTCGGGGTAGTCAGATTTCCAACATGCTAGCTGAGTTCTCCTAGAATGAATGTTCTAAGATCCCGAGGCAGAAGTGACAAGGCTTCTTTGGAACTAGCCCCAGACATCATTTAGCATGACATTCTGTTGTTAAAAAGAGAGCCAAGAACAGCCCAAATCCAAGGGGAAAAGACCAGAAAAGAGCATGAGTCCTGAGAGGTGCACCGACTTTGGAGACCAGCTCCCAGTCTCGGGGCCTGTAAACAAGCAGACTGCTGGCTTCCTCTCTTTTCTTCATCTCCAAAGGTGAGATGATTATGCACAGAACTTTCAGAAGCACTTTAAATTTTACTAGTAAGCAAGAAGTTTACATGTTAGCTCATTCTGTCCCCTTAGCAACCGTTAAAACAAATGCCCTCTTTTTCCTTAGCACCTGTTGGTTTCTGGTATTTGCAATGAGGAAGCCTAGTGGGTAGGAGCATGCCTGTCCCAGACCTTCACCCACTGTCACCCAGCACGGCCCCTAGTCATGGGCCCCAGGTGCTTCCCCTCCCTGGGAATTAGTCTCCAGCGTACAATACCCTTTGCCTTCTCTGTCTTTGGAGTTCTTGAGTATCAGTCCCCATCTATCAGACTGAAACATGTATTTTATTTTATCCTCAAGGTTTGAACAGCGCCATTCCACCTGCATCCCCTGCGACTTCCCTGTGCCAGTTCTTATTGGTCCTCCTCTTCCCAGGGCCTGGCACCCGGCCTGGAAGAGGAAGGCACCCACACGTGTATTGAACAAATGACTCAGCTAGATTTGCTGGACGACTAGCAACACTCCAGCCTACTTTCTAATAGTTTGGAGAATGGGGGCACCCTCCTATGGAAGCAAAGGGAAGGGGGTTTGGGGGCCAGTAAGTGTATAATTTGGAGGTGGGAGGCTGAGAGGACTACTGCTTTCTGGCTAGGATGACCAGCTGTCCTGGTTCACCTGAGACTTTCCTAATATTAGCACTGAAAGTCCCATGTCCCGGGAGTACCCTCAGTCCCAGGCAGACCAGGCCTTTTGGTCACCCTACTTCTGGCCCATGTTTTTTCTATGAGTTACTGGGCAAAATTGCCTTAACATTTAAAGAATGTCTTAGTTTGGTTCCCTCGAAAACAATCTGGGGCAAAAGTTTCCATGTTGTTTTCGTTGGGAGCAGGTGCAATCCCAGGAAACGAGAAGGAGAGAGAATGAAGTAAGGCAGGGAGTTGGGAGAGTGCATTTGAGGGGGTGCGAGCCAGCCAGAGCTTCATGACAAAAGCAGCTGGCTGCTGTGTCTTGCAGGACAGTGCCAGAGAGACTGAAGGTAAGTACTGTGTCCAGAAACATCGTCTTGGCTCTGTCCTGTCACCTCTCTCCCATAGGTCAAAGTCTGACCTACACATCCAGGTTATGTTACCTACTTGGCCTCTGCAAGGAGCCACTGGGGAACCAGCACCTGTGGGTACCGCCCAGTCCACATGGGCGAATGAGTCTCCCCTGTCGGTCTACACCAAGGGGGCTCCTGGGTCTGGGGGCAGGAGGGGCGGTGGCTAGGAACCACGTGCACTTTCACCAGGTCAGCTCAGGAGGGGAAGCAAGGCAAGGAGCCAAGTATTGGAAGCAAGGCAAGGAGCCAAGTCCTGGGGCTAGGGGTGGGGGATATGGGCAGGGCCAGGGGGATCTGGGGACCTGTCAACTGGATCCAGTACGAAGAGGTGTAGAAAGCTTGGAATCATTGCTACAAAGACTGGGGAAGTGGGTGCCTGGGAAAACCCAGCAGGATTTCAGGGCTTCACTGAAGCCCCAGCTGCAGCTGGTGATCTTGTATCAATGGTGACTTCCTTTAAGGCGCTCCTGGTGCTGATTTCCTCCCGCTGAATGGGCATTGCAAGCACTAGAAGGCAGTATCAATATTGACCAGAGATTGAGGGCTCCTGGGCAGATGAGACAAAAGGTCAGGGGAGCAAATTAGTTTAGGACAATGGATCTCAAAATCTGAATCCCAATGCCCAGGCTGAACCTCAAACCAATTAAATCAGATCCAAAGCAGGGGTTCGGCCTCAATATTTTTTTAAAGGATTCCCTAAAGGATACCACTGTGCAGAAAATTTGTTAACCAGTGGTTTGGAGCATTGGGATGAGAGGTTAAAAAGACAGACACACGGACACTATGCTGAATCAGCTCCAGCTTCTTCCTGGGATCCAGCTGCATTTTGCCCTTTGGTTCTGTGAATTACGCCTGCATCCTTGTAATAAATTCCCTTTTTGGGGCTGAAACTAATTCTTGCAACCAACAGTCTTTAATGCTGCAGTACCATACCTTTATAAAGGGACAACCAATGAATGCCTCTAGGTGTCCCTGACATGGCTTTCAATGACGACCACCATAGCAAAGTTCCGATTCCTACTGCAGCGTGAAATGCAAACCAAACACCATTCCTTCAGGCTGCAGAAGCTGAGGACAACCTCCACTAGAAAAATGCCAGTTCTGCAGCTCCTTGATCATCACCACGTGGCAGGCGGTGTGCTTGCCCTTTCCAGAGGGACTTGGAAGTAATCTGTGTGGCCTGAATCCGAAACTGGAGCTCTCTTCACCCAAGAGCATGGGTTACACATCAGAAACACTACCGCAGTCATGCTAGATAGATAAACCGAAGGAACTGGTAATTATCTTCACTTAGAAACAGAACACGTCCTGGCATGTCCTGACAAGACTAGAAGATTGGACATCAACATGAACTCGCTAGATGTCTGCCCCATGAACAAATATAGCTAAAAGGGCACTTTCCCAGCCATGTGGGTGTATTAAAAGAACAGAAAGAGCCCAGCTGTGCCCGGATTATGGCATTTTTTCCATGTTCTGTTTAGTTCCTTCATTCCCTAGAGACGGGGTAGTCAGGGCAACACGCCACCTGCCCCGTCCCCCACATCCCGTCTACAGTATGTGCTGGGACGCTGATCATTACAGCACCGCCTCCCACCTTCAGAGCCCTGAGTCCAGCAGGTGATCAGCCCTTCACCCACGCCGTCTCATGTAACAAACCAAGGGCTGCTCAGTTAGATCCGTAGTCTGCCCTAAAGTGCCAACTTAGGGTAAAGGCCAGTCTCAGGCATGCGATGGTTCTGTCCAGCTGCAGGTTTCAGGGTCACAGAGAAATCCTCTGCTTTGGCCTTGAATGTACAGAACAAGGGGCTCTATCCTGATTTCCTAGGTCTGGCCTAAATAGGACAACTCAAGTAAATCTGGGGTAAGGAAGAGAGGAGGACATAGCAGGAACACTGGTATAGAAAAATCTAGAGTGGGCACGGTAGTACCCTGCAGCCCAAGGCTAAGCAAGGGGAGAGGGGAACCTTCAAGAGCATGCCTGGCCCCTGAGTGGTGTCAGCATGGGCACCCACCCATGCCTGGAGGGGCTGCCCAGGGGCCTCTGGCAGTGGCTGCCTAAAATCATGCCTCCTGGGAGCTTTTTCCTTTTAGAGTAGTCTTGCCAGAGTGTGTTTGTTCAGGTTGAAATCCATGCTATTTATTATAAATTACATTTCTTTCATTGCTTGTTTAAATTACAGTTAGAGTAATTAATTTCTTTAAAGTTATGGAAGCATATATGATATTATCAAGGAATTTCATTTCAGGCTAGGAAAAGAGGTGCTACAAAGTAGCTACAAAGTAAAAAAGAACCTTGGGGCGTTCTCCTTTGATAACCACAGCCCTAAGGCAACAAGGTGGGCCTTGCAGAGAGCTGTCTATTGAGTGAAGAGGGGGCAGACAACGGCTGGAAGGAAGGAGGGAAAACCAAGATTCCAGCGTGGAGGTGTTCAAGGGCATGCCCCGGGGCTCATGGAAGGAAACACCATGGAAGCGAAGGAATCGGGGACCTCTGTCCCCTTTCTGCACTGCTCAGATGTTTCAGTCACCTTCCACCCGTGATCCTGACCTTGATGCCTCGGGCATGCACACGTACGACCACCAGCAGATGGCTCATCTGTCCGAGAGCCTCAGACCCAGCCTCACCTACCTGGCTTAATCTGGAGTCACTCCTTGTGGCCTGGTCACTTCAGGCTGTTTCTCATCTTTAGGGTGACCAACAGTCCCAATTTTTCTTTTGAAAGAAACCCCATTTGAGTTTATAGTTGAGGGGATTCCTGGGACACCGGACTTTCAGCGCTAAAGCCAGGCTGAGTTCCCGCAGCTCCTGAGCTGACTGGTTTCCTCCCACACTTAGAGGGCTGGGCCAGAGCCTGTTTCCTCTGCTCACATTCCACACCCCCCACACCCCAGCACACACACGCACACACACACAACACACACACACACGCGCGCCTTCCCCCATCTGCACCTGATGAACTGCAGGCAGCTCAGTGACACAGCGAAGATTCTAGACACCTCTGCTAGGAAGACTGGACAGAAGGCAGACTGCCAGCTCCACTTTCACCCTGCTCTCTTGGTTTAGAGCTGGGAGGGATCCGAGATCATTCCATAAGATGTGCAGACTGGACTTCCAAAAAATCTAGCAACTGATCCCAGCCAGGACCGGCCCAGTCCTCCTGACTCCAGTTCGTCCAATATTCAGCTGCTAGTTTAGGAAATATGAGCAGAGAGGAGCCTAAACCCACAGCCCAATATCAACAGCTGAGCCGTTCTCATCAAGGAGAGCCTGTTACGGGGTGAACTGTGTCCCCAGACTCGCGTGTTGGAGTCCTAACCCGCAGTACCTCAGATCGTGGCCTTATTTGGATATAGGATAATCAAGTTACAGTGATGTCATTAGCGTGGCCTTAGTCCAATATGACTGGTGCCCTTATAAAAGGAGAAACTCGGATCAGAGACAGACAAGCATAGGGGGAAGATGTGAAGACAGGGTGAGAGGACGGCCGTCTCCAAGCCACGGAGCGTCTGAGGCTACCAGAAGCCAGGAGGGAGGCCTGGAACCGATGAGTCCTCACGGCCCTCAGGAGGAACCAACCCTGCCACGCCTTGACTTCAGACTTCTGGCCTCCAGAACTAGAAGACAATAAACTTGTGTAAGTTCCCAGTCTGTGATGCTTTGTTACTGTGGCCCCAGAGTCCAGCTTTCATGTTGCAGGGATGAGGCGTGCTTCAAGCCATAGATCCTGCTGCAGCTCTCATCTGGCAAATGACACGCTTTCAGTCACCAGAGCTGAGTCACTGCTGCAGCAGATGATGGCCAAGGCCCCAAGAGAACAGGGAGGATGCTTATGCCTGTTCTGCTACCCAGGAAATTAGTGTCTTTATCTTTTCCTCTCAATTCAGAGCAAGATATAGCTCAAAACAGAACAAAACTCTGCTGTACAGGCAACAGCTTGCTTATGCTAGGGTGCACATGAGAACCATTAAGTTTGTGTATGTAAACCACAGGAGAGATCTGGTAGTTGTACAGCCCTTCCGTTGCTTGAATTCCAGCTGCAATACACACTCAGGCAACTAGTTCAAGGCATTTTGAATGTCCCTTAAGCACAGAGTTGTGCAACCCGGAAACACCAAATGATAAATAAAGCTCCATGAAATGGGGCTGAATGGTGGGTGTTGTGGGTCCATGAAGGCTGTACTGCGCTGGGGAGGTGTGTTTCAGGCCCGGCCTAGTTATACCCTCATTGTGCCTCAGTGACATGGGGACAGAGTAGAAAGCTCAACAGCTACTGTGTCTACACAGCCCCAGATGGGGGATCAGGGCTCACACCACCAGCAGGCAGCCTTGTATTCTAAGAAGTATTTCCTCCCCTAGGCATCGGAGGTCTCGGCGGTGTCAGAGGCGCTCCCTCTGCTGTCTTCTCCTGCCTTTACAGGTCTACCTTTCCCCTTCAGGGTTTATGCTTCTGACTCCATCTCTGTCTACATGTGAGGCAGGTCTTGAGTTTTTCACTTTTCTCCATATGTTGAGCAAATCTTCCCAACACGGTGCAAAACAGTCCTTCCTTTCACTACGGATCTGCAACACGACCTTCACTGAATATTATGTTCTCGTATATACATGGGTCAGTCTCTAAGCTCCTTATTTCTCTGATCCATTTGTCTGTTTGTCTACAATACCGTTGTTTTTATTATCATGGCTTTGCAGTTAATGCAAAGCCACACTCTTTATTCTTTCTCTCTCTCTTTTTTAAACAAATAACAACTTCATTGGGATGTAATTAACACACTGTAAAACTCATCCTTCTAAAGTGTACAACTCAGTGGTCTTTAGTCAGTGCACAGGGCTGTGCAGCTCTCAACCCCATCTACTTTTAGAACATTTTCATCACCCCCCAGAACAAACTCTGTACCCATCAGCAGTAACTCTCATCAGCAGTAACTCCCTCTTCCCAAACTCTGGCAGTCACCAATCTACTTTCTGTCTCCATGGATTTGCCTGTTCCAAACATTTCATCTAAATGGACTCATGCAGTATGTGGTCTTTTGTGAATGGCTTCTTTCATTAAGCGTAGTTTCCAAGGCTCGCCCAGGTCGGAGCATGTGTCGGCACCTCATTCTCTTTATTAATGGCTGAATAATACTCCACCGTGTGGCTACACCACATTTTGCTTGCCCATTTATCAATCGATGGACATTTGAATTGTTTCCACTTTTAGCTGTTACTAACACTACTGCTATAAACATCTGTGTACAAGTTTTTGTGTGGACATATGTTCCCATTTCTTTAGGGTATATGTCTAGGAGCAGAATTGCTGGATCATATGGAACTCGGTGTTTAACCTCTAGGAGAATTGCCAGACTACTGCACCATTTTACATTTCCACCAGCTGTATATGAAGGTTCCAATTTCTCCATATCCTCGACAACACTTGTTGTTATCAGTCATTCTTATTATAGCCATTCTACTGGATATGAAATGGTGTCTTATTGTGCTTTTGATTTGCATTATTCCCATGGCTAATGGTTTTGAGCATCTTACCCTGTGCTTATTTGTCTTCTGTGTATCTGCTTTGGAGAAATGTCTATTTGGATCTTCCATTCATTTTTGAATAGTATTATTTGTCTTTTTATTATTGGTTGTAAGAGTTCTTTATATATACTAGACACAATTCCTTTATCAGATGTATTATGTGCCAAAATATTCTCACACCCCACGCATTGTCTTTTCACTTTCTCAATGGTGTCCTTTGAAACACAAAAGCTTTTCATTTTAATGTCCAATATATCTGTCTTTTCTTTTGCTGCTTGTACTTTTGGTGTCATATCTAAGAAACCATTTCTAGTGTAAGGTCACAAAGACTTACATCTACGTTTTTTTCTAAGATTTTATATTTTAGTTCTTCCACTTAGATTTTTGATCCATTTGAGTTTATAGTTGTATGTGGTGTGAGGTAAGAGTTCAGCTTTATTCTTTCACATGTGGCTATCCAGTTGTCTCAGCACCGTTTATTGGAATGACTGTTCCCCTATTAAACTGTATTGGAACCAAAGTGTCAAAAACCAATTGACCATAAATGTAAGAATTTATTTCTGGACTCTCAATTCTACTTTACTGATCTCTATGTCTAACCTTATACCAATATCACACTATCTTCATTACTACATATTTATGGTTAGTTTTGAAATTTGGAAATGTGAGCTCTCCAATATTTTTCTTTTTCAAAATTGTTTTGGCCATTCTGAGCCTCTTGAATTTCCCAGTAAATTTAGGATCATCTTGTCAATGTCTGCAAAGAAGCAGACTGGAATTTTGATAAGGATTGTGTTGAATCTGTAGATCAATTTGGGGAATATTACCGTGTTAACAATATTAAGTCATCTGACCTGTGAAGACAGGATGTCTTTCCATTTATTTTAGTCACCTTTAATTTCTTTCAGCAATGATTTGTGGTTTTCTATTTTTTGTTTTGTTTTTTATTTTGTGGTTTTCAATTGATTTTTGCACTTTTGTTAAACTTCTTCCTAAGTATTTTATTCTTTTTGATGCTATTATAAACAGAATTGTTTTCTTAATTTCATTTTCAGAGTGTTCATTGCAAGTGTATAGAAATACAATTCAGTGTTGTATGTTGATCTTGTATTCTGCAACTTCACTGAACTTGTTTATTAATTCTAGTAGTTTTTTACTGGATTCCTTAGTATTTTTACATATACAATCACGTCATCTGAGAATAGAGATACTTCTTTTTCTTTTTCAATCTTAATTCATTTTCCTGCCTAACTTCTTTGGCTAGAATCCCCAGTAAAATGTTAAGTAAAAGTTGCAAGAGTGAACATTTTTATCTTATTCCTTATGTCAGGGGGACAAGCATTCAGTCTTTCACCATTAAGTATGATGTTAGTTGTGGGTTTTTCAAAGATGCCTTTTATCAGGTTGAGGAAGTTCCATTCCTAGTTTGTTGAATGCTTTTACCATGAAGGGGGTTGAATTTTGTCAGATATTTGTCTGCATCTATTGAGATGATCATATGATTTTTGTCCTTTATTCTATTGATATGGTATATTAATTAATTTTCAAATGTTAAAATCTTGTATTCCCACTTAGATAAATCCCACTTAGAGAGGATGTATAATCCTTTTCATAATCCTGTTGCTAGATTAAGTTTGTTAGTTTTTTGGGGTTTTTTTAAGGTTCTTTGTGTTTATATCCAGAAAAGATATTGATGTCTTTGGTTTTGGTATCAGGGTAATACTGATCTCAAAGAATGTGTTGAGAAGTGTTCCTTCCCCTTTTATTTTGTGGGAAGTTTATAGAGACCTGTATTAATCTTTTAAGCATTTGGTATAATTCACTAGTGAAGCCATCTGGCCTGAGCTTTAGTTTGTGGGTAGTTTTTCTTTTTTTTTAATACTAATTCTATCTCTTTACTTATTATAGGTCTTTTCAGATTTTCTATTTCTTCTCGAGTAAGTTTCAGTAGTTTGTATCTTTCTAGGAATTTGTTTGTTTCATCTAAGGTACCTAATTTGTTGACATACAGTTGTTCATAGTATTCCCTTATAATCTCTTTATTTTTTTTTTCTTTCTGTAAGGTCAATAGTAATGTTCCTTCTCTTATTCCTGATTTTAATAATTTAAGTTCCCTTTTTTTCTTGGTTGGTCTAGTTAAAGATTTGTCAACTTACTTGATCTTTTCACAGACCCAATTTTTAGTTTTATTTATTTTCCCTATTGTTTTCCTATTTTTACTCCATTAATTTTTACTGTAATCTTTATTCTTCCTTTCCTTCTGCTTGCTTCAGGCTTATCTCTTTTTTTCCCCAGTGTTTTAAGATGGAAGGTTAAGTATTAATTTTTGTTCTTATTTACTGTAGGCATTTACAGCTCTAAATTTCCCTCTAAGCATTGTGTTAGCTATACCCTGTAAATTTTGGTATGCTGTGTCTTAATTCCACTTATCTCAAAGTATTTTCTATTTTTCCTTGTGATTTGTTCTTCATTCATTGGTTATATAGACATGTGTTGTTTAATTTCCTCTTATTTGGGAATTTCGCAAATTCTCTTTCTGTTATTGATTTCTAATTTTACTCCCTGGTAGTCAGAGAACTTACTTTGTTTGATTTCAATCTTTTTACATTTATTGTAGCTTGTTTTATGGCCCAGTATGTGATTGATCCTGGAGAATGTTCCATGTGTACTTGAGAAGAGTTTTCATTCTGCTGTTGTTTGTGGAGTCTTCTATAGATATTTGCTAGGTCTATAGCGCTGTTTGGTTTACAATGCTGATTGGTTTCCAATCTTCTGTTTCTTTGTTGATCCTCTGGCTAGTTTTTCTATCCATTATTGAAAGTGGCATATTAAAAACTCCAACTATTATTTTTAAATTTCCAATTTCTCTCTTCAAGTTTGTCAGTTTTTCTTCATGTATTTTGGGGATCTGTTGTTAGGTACATATAAGTTTATGACTGTTATATCTTCCTCTGAACTGGCCCTTTAATCATTGCAAAATATCCCTCTTTCACCTATGTTAGTGTAGTCACTAACTAACTATACTATTAAATATAACTATACTATACTAAGCTATTTCATCTGATGTTATTAGTACAGTCACTCCAGTTTCCTAAGTTTGCTGTTTGCATAATATATCTTTTTCCATCCTTTTACTTTCAAATTATTTGTATTTTTAAATTTAAAGTGTGTTTCTATAGACAGGATGTAGTTGGATCTTGCTTTTATCCATTTTGACAACCTCTGCCTTTTTATTGTTTATTCTTTACTGTTTTCTTTTTTATTAATTGAATATTTTCTATTGTAACAGGTTTTTTTGTTTGTTTGTTTGTTTTACTATTTTTTGTGGTTGTTGTTATTTTCCTAGTGGCTACTCTAGGGCAACCAGTGCCCAGCAAGCTCTTCCCAATTTTGCTTGTAGCTCACATGGAACTGTTTGGTTCATAGTTACTACCTATTAAAACTTAGGGCAAAATATGCCTGTCTATAATTTAGTGAAATCTCTTCTACTCTCTCTCATTCACTTACATTTTTAGTGCAGAAGATGTTAGTGGAGCACCTATTTTGTGATAAACCTTGTGTCAGGTGCTCATGACATAGGAATGTACCCATGGCTGTATCTTCATGGAGTTTACCAGGCCCTATGAGAGGCAGACGATGGAAGGTGATCATAACACAGTAAGAGCTGTGTATGGAATGCTGTGCAGAGTGTAAGAAGGGGCACCTGCCAAGACTGGATAGGGGAGTGGGGGTAGGGTGAGTCTAGGGCCACAACAAAAGGATATACAGGTTGCACACTGCACAAAGACACTCAGCCAAGGGGCCAAGTGGTTGCTGAGACCCAGCCTAGACTCACAGCCTAGACAGGCCTCAGGCTGCATCAGTCTGGAGCATAAGAGTCATAATAAGAGGCTTATAAAGGAGATCACACTTGAGCTTGGCCTTAAGGGATAAGCAGAAGTGAGCCGCCCATAGATGAAGAAATGTCGGGGGAGAAGGAAGGGACTAAGGCAGAACACATACAAAGCACCAGAACCTGTTCCCACTTTAAATGGGAGGTATTTGAGAAGCTCTGAGCCTATGATTCAGTACCATCAGACATTAGGGTATCTGCTAAAATGCAGATTCCACACTGACTAAATCAGAATCTTTGGGGGATGTATATTAGTCTGTTTCTGTTGCTTATAACAAAATACTTGGAACTGGGCACTAAGAAAACAAAAATTATTGGTTACAGTTTCAGAGGCTGAGAAGTCCAAAGTCCAGGGAGCACATCTGGTGAGAGTTTTCTTTGGTGGTGGCTTTACAGCAATGCAGGGGTCTCACATGGCAGAAAATGGTAGAGCAGAGAGAAAGAAAGAGCCTAACCTCCTCATTCACTCTCCTTTTAAAGGCCTCAGAACCACACCATGACCACCGTTATTAATCCATTCATTACAGCATGTTCCTACAATCTAATCACTTCTTCAAGGCCCCGCCTTCCCATTACCGTAATAGGATTTCTCACCGTCGACAATTACAGTGGGAATTAAGCTTCTAATATATGAACTTTGGGGACATGATTCAATCAGTCCACAGCAGGATGGGACTTAGGAATCCTCATTTGTTAGAACAAGTTCCATGGTGGCTCTTATGCATACTAACGTGCCAGAGCCACTGGCCTAACCTGACACCTTGGAGTTTAGCTCATGCTGCGTTTGCTCTTATACTAACCCTGGGCTGCCCTAAGAAGACTCTTCCTACTTTTTTCTTCACACCGAGTTCTCAGAATGGGGATTCTTCCTTCCTTTATCTTCACTACCTTTGGATCCACCTCTGATACTGGGATTCTGTTTTATTCCCTGGGACTGGACCTTTCTCTGTAAGTGGAGGTAGAAATGCCAAAAGCTTTGCAGCTCAAGGTATGGTCCACAGACAGGCAGCACTGGCATCACCTGGGAGCACGCTGGAAATGCAGAATCTCGGCCCAGAGCTACCGACCAGAATCTGCACCGAACAAGGTCCCCAGGTGATGTGTACATACACCGGTGGGGAGAATTTAAAAGGACTACATGCTTTGGTCATGTCAGCCCTCCCTTCTACAAAGTCTGCAGTCTTTTCTTTGAGCCTCAGCCTGGAGGCTGATGCCAACCACTTGCCTTTCCTGCTCCGAGGTTCTTTGTTGCTCCTAGGTTCTTTGCTGCCAAGCACATCAGGGTTCTCCTAACCCAACTCCACACTAGTCTTCTGCCTGTGGTCTCTTTCCACACTCTGCACACGTACTCTCTGCTTACTGGTTTGGACTTTTTCCCAGCACCAGACCAGCCCTAATTTCATACCCCAGCCCTCCCAGCCCACCCAAACTTGCTGTCGCTGAATGCCCTGTCCTAAGAGGCAATGAGGGGCTACACTGATCTTTTTTTCTGAGGAATCTGAAATCTGGAAGCTTCCACCACTGAGGTTAGACAAAAGTGTTATGAGGGCTTACAGACTTGGGCTTGAGTTCTGGCCGTAAAATGCAACCTTGGACAAGTTACTTGGTCTTTTTAGATCTCATTGTCCTCATAGGTTTGTTGGGAAGATTATATAAGACAATACATGTAAATGCTTAGTCCTGTACTTGACACATAGTGAGGACATAATAACAGGTAGCAATTTTAATGTCTGACAAAATATAATTCAATGGACAAAGAAGAGCATTATACGAGGGCACTTCAAAAAGTTCATAGAAAAATAGCATTAACAGATAATACAATCTTTCCATGAACTTTCTGAAGTGCTCTCATACTAGTAAAAAGGACAATAAGACAGGAAGAGATGTTATAAACATACGTACGCACAACAATACAGACTCAGAATGTATCAGTCTCCAGCTGTGTAATTAAAAGAAGAGCGAATAAGAGCGTGACAGACTTGACAGTGGAAATGATACCCCAAGCCTGGAGGAAAAAAAAAAAGGACGCAGTCTCGGGCCACATGAATAGAAGCAGCAGGTGTAGATCAGGGAGGGGCAGTGCTGCTGTTTCTGTGCTGGGAAGACCAGCACCCAGACGCTTTAGTTCTGGATGCTACATTAAGTGCAACTATGACCAGCCAGGGTATTGTTTCCCCGCCCGGTCCACAATCCCTTTCTTATAGTAACATCATTTGATTTTCCACCGGCTGGGTGCACCCCTCCCGCAGGCCTGGCCAGTCACCTCAGAGTCATCAGTTCAGCTGCGGGCATTTGACCCAACCTGAGGAGCCACAGAGAGCGATGCCTGCTTGCCGCTGCCATTGTCCAGCTGGGGAACGCAAGACTGCGGCAACTGTGGCTGTCCCTGCCATCACTTGGGAAGAGCCTGGCTGAGAAATCACCTCTCCAAGAAGAAAGCAAAGCTAAGAGAAAAAAGAGGAAGTTGAGTCCCGATCGCACTTTTGAGTTCTTTGATTTAGCTGTGCCTAAGCTAGATCTATCAACAGATTTCCCAGTGAAATGATCCAATAAATTCCATTTCCGCATCAGGCAACATAACTTGGGATTTTATCACTTGCTACAGAAAGAACCTAAATCCTAAACCAAACAAGGAGAGACCAGAGAACAGTAACCAGAGTGGTACAGACACTGGGAAACAACAGCCCCCGAAGAGCAGCAGCAGAAACCAGGGATGTTTATAAATAGGAAGAAGAGAAGAGAATCGAGGGACAACTCCAGAGCGGCCTGGAAACACCCCGAGGTGGGCTGAGTAATGCAGGAGCAGGATGGGTCTGGGTGCCCCGAGCGCAGGGCCAGTGCCCTCGAATGAAAGTCACAGGGAGCTAAAGTGTTTCTTAATACAGAAACATTCTCAGAATTAGGGCTGGTTTGGTGGAGACAAGGCACAGGGAACACCATTTTCATGGATGCTCTAAGCAAGAAGCAGGTGGGCCAGTGAAACTTTACTCAAAGAATGCAGAGCGCATGAGTCTTCACTTTGTAAAAATCATAGATCCCCTGTTTAGTGTCATTCATAACTCAGTATGTGGCCCATACCCTGATGTCAAGAAATCCCTCTAAAACCCTTTCTTTTGGCCCTCTGGACATTACAGTGCCATCCCTGGAACATACCTGTGGCAGCCTAAGTCCAGGGAAAGAGAAACAAAGCCAAAGTCAATTTAAACACTGAAGACTGGAGCACACATCAGACCTCCACCAAAGGACAGCTCAGGGGCAGAAGCGGGGACGGAGGCTCAGTCTTTTAGCAACTGACACACACCTCCATTCCCAGCCGCAGCCCTCACCCCAGAGAGGCAGAACAGGCGAGGATGTCAGACAGCTCCCCGGTGGCCGAGCTTCCTCCTGACTCCCTGTGACGCTGGAGAGCAGGTGTCATGCAGAGTCCTTCCTGTCACCGTGACCAATTCACAAATGGAGAGGTTAAAAGATTTGGCTAGGACTTGAATTTAAATTTTGAGGCCCGTGCAAGTGTTCCATTTTCTAGAACATACAGCTGATTGAGAAACACCCCAAATGCCCCTAAATCTCAGCTGTCATCAAGACCCTATCCCAAGGTCAAGACAAAGAACAGGAATTCTCAGAAGTCATGAAATGACCCAGAGCAGGTTCTTACGAGTTTTTATTTTTAGCCATTTAAAGTCTCCCTGCTTTGCAAACCCCCATGGGATTCCAGGGACCCGACTCACCTCCAGCTCCCAGGAACCTGTGCCCAGCATCTCCTTCTGACCTAGAAGCCTGCCAGACAGGTAACAAGAGCTGCTGGTGTCTGGTTCGTATATTGTAACTTTTCTCAATTCACACACCAGTACTGCACAGAGGGAAAAAAAAGCCATTCTTTTTCTAATATGTGTAACCAACAATAAACAGTGCTGTTCCTGGAAATGCTTAGTTAATGGTGTTAATCATAGTGTCATGGCTTTGGGCAAACGTACGGTCCATTTTAAGTTCACATATGAAACAGGAAGAGACCCTGCCTATGAGGCCTTCAAACCAAGCAGAGGACAAAGAGGTTGGAGAAGAACCAGAGAAGGGCCACCACGGAAGCCAAGGGACAAAGGAGTTCTTAAAGAAGTCCCAGCTCAGTGTCAAATCCTTCACGACCACACAGTGCGAGGGCCCGAGGAGGACCACTGGATTTGGTGCTTAGAAGGTCACCAGTGACGGGGATGAGGGTGGCTCCAGGACGTGCAGCAAGTCTGAGGACTCAGAGGCTGATCACAGAAGACACAGGACCAGCACACGTGGGTGTGCTTTGGTTGCAGAAGAGGGAGGTCCCCCAGCAGGAGACCCTCCAGAGACAGTGGTGCGGGAACCCTCGGGAGAGAGGGCCTGGAGAGGGGCTCTTGTGTTTAGGTTGCGTCACTGGGCAACCACGTGCGGAGGCTCGGGGGCAGGCAGCTCCCAAGAGCAGCAGCCCTCTGTGCCCTTTGATGGCTGCAGGATTTGTCTAGCAGACGCTGGGGGCAGTTTCACAGAATATGCAAAGCAGGCAGACCCTAAACAGCTAAAAATATGCTTATGCTTACTGGGGTTATATTTAAATGATTGAATGTGTAAGAATTTAAGGTTGGAACCCATGAGCTTTAAGCTGATGGACCTAACTGGCTGTGAAGAAGGAAGCAACGTGGGAGCCAACACGCAGCGACCGTGTTTAACCTGTTTATACGACGCAGCAGGGGAGAAGCCAGACTGCTATGTGTCAAAGAAGGTAGCACGGTTGCTCCCGAGGGAGGCTGGGCTGAGGGAAGTCTGTTGGGATGAAGAGTTGTAACTGATGGGAAGGAGTCGGAGTTGAGGGAAAGACTGAGACGTGAGAACCAGGGGGAGTTTGGATGGAGCAGGAGCCCAGTTTATGGGGCAAGGAGAGCTGGCAGGTGTTGCGGGCCGGGGGCTGCCCCAGGGGCTGCTCTAAGACAGGATGTGTCTGGGCGTGTGCAACCTGCCCCGGCATCCAGCACTGGCCCCTCATACACGTGTCAGGCTCTAGGTCCACAGTCCATCTGGGGCCTCCACCTGGTCCCAAATAAGGAACGACAGCACCCGCCCCCATCACTGAGCCAGGTTTGCATATAACTCTAAGCCCTCAAGCATTTACGTTTCATGAAGTTATCTTTCTAACTCTGAAATGATGGGGAGAGAGAAGCTGGTTCTAAAATCACAGTCTCGGCAGGGATACTCACTGTCTCCTCCCACCAAAAAAGAAACCAGAGAGACGGGGTGTTTAGTCGATAGTTACAGGGAGGTGTCTCCACTAACTTGAAAACAAGGAGAAATGTCCGCCCTTTGAAACGTTTATGTCAAGATCAGTCCAGAGCAGTCAGGGTAGAGACATGCAGAGTTGCCTTAAATAGAAAACATGGCTCTCAGATCTTAAACCTGACTGTAATCTGGCCAGGTGTATTAATCCGAAAAGGAAGGTTGATCATCCTGGAAGCAAGGAAAGGAGAACTGGCCAAGGTCATCACTGACAGTGGCCACCCAGCTCTGTGTGCGGAGAGGGAGCCCAGGTTCATGACAGCCAATATTGCCGCCCACTGGCAAGTTCATCCGCGGAGGAGGTGGTGCCCAGGCTCTCAGCCTGCTGCTCTGAAACAGCCGCCTTACCCCGTGGGGTTCTGCATCCCGGCAGAGAACCAGCCCAGGACAATTCAATCAGAATCCTCGAGGGTAGGGCTGGGCGTCTATCTTTAAAAGCTCCCCCAGGTGATCTGATGTGCGGCCAGCACTGAGAACCTCTGATCTAACCAATTCCCCAGCTCGCATGCCCTGCCCGCCTTCACCTGTTTTCTCACGGGTCTGCATCGGCTGATTAGATCAGTGGGCACTCTGCACATTCGCCCAAAGCGTGCTCAGTGGGAAGCCTTCACCCAAACAGGTTCTCCTTTGGATGCACTGCCTAAAACAGACCAGCAAGCCTGAGGGCCAGCCCCCGGGCCCTGGGAATTCACCTTGGCGAGCAAATGTTGCTTCCAGAAGCCTCTTGGGTGAGAGAGAACACACTTGGCCATCACTTCACTAGCCAAGAAAACTCAAGCCTAACTTTGATGCTCCTGTGTTTCACAGAGCAGGCTAACAGCAAGAGAAACGAAGTGCCCATCAGCAACGCGGCCAACACGAACGGCTGAGATCCGAGCTCTGCAGGAATGTAGCTACTGCCCTCCACGTTCCCTTAGACCTTTCCTGGTTACCCCTGACAGAGGGACGCCTACTGGGTGTCGCTCCGCACCGTCTCCCGACAAGCCCCTGCTCGGCTCAGCTGTCCCCCCTGCCCCTCGAAGGCCTACACCTGCACACCAGCACCCAGATCAAGAAGCGGGATCCTGCCAGCACCGAGAAGACCATCCCTGCCCCCGCAAGAGCAACCGCTACCCTGACCGCTAACAGTGTAGAGTCGCTTTGCCCATTTTATACGTTCATGTAGAAATGGGATCTAACGGTATGTACTCTGTGTCTGGTTTTACTCAACATTAGGTGTGTGAGATTCACCCTTACTGTGGTGTGTAGTTGTAAATCGTTTACTTTATTGCTGTATAAACTCCCATTACGGAACAAGCCAAATGTATTTATCCATTCTACGTTGATGAGTATTTGGCTAGTTTCCAGTTTAGAAACATTGCACCTTGTGCTATTATGCACATTGTAGTACACGTCTTTTGATGGACATATGTGTGCATTCCTGTAGGATATATACCTGGGAGGAAATGCTGGGCCAAAGGGCATGTGAATGTTCAGCTTTGTAGATACTGCCAAATGGTTTTCTAGGTGATTACACCAATTTACCCTCCCATCTGCAGTGTATGAAAGTTCCATGTCCTTGTCAACATGTTTATTTCTTCATTGTTACCTTTTTGGTGGAGGTATACAGGGAATTCAAGGAGTTTTGCCATAGACTTTCAAGTTATTCCTCTTCTTTTAGAGAGAGCTATAGAAAACAGCCAGTTCTCCCTGTGAATGTGGATGACAAGCAAGAGCCCAAATGGTTATTAGCAGCCTGTTGCTACCAAGTTAAAAAGAAAGAACTTAATTATATTATGAAGCTGCTAGATCGACTGCTCAATCCACTTAGGCTGCTTTGCTTTGGTTTTTCTGTTATTTGTACCAGAAAGCATGTTTAGTGTTATCTTCCTAAAACAATCCTATTTGGGCCTTACAACATCAGTGTGAAGATGACGGTTATAGGTTTCATTTTTCTGATGTGAAAACTGATCGGTAAAATTCAATCATTCCCCCAAATCTGGGGAGTTAGCACAGGGTAGAGTTGGGACTGAACCCCAGGATTCCAGATCCCCAGCCTACTGTTTTTCCACCTTTGCTTTCCTGGCAGGTGATACAACTGTCATCTCTCATTTTGTGAAAATAACTGTGAGTCCTTTGATCAGTGATGCCAAATTACACAGCTAATCTGCAAACAGCCACGCCGGCTAACGGAGGGACCAGCGTCCTTTGAAAACAGCATTAGCAGCTGTGCTCCTTGCCTCTCCTGTCATGAGGAAACTGTCAACCATGTGAAGTGAGTCCCCAGTCCTCCAGGGAAAAAAGGACTCATGCATTTTAGTCATAAATCACTAATAAGGAAACGAAGATGGTGAGAAGAGCAGGAGCAAAAATTATAGTAGCAAGTTCACTTTCCAGCTAGACAGATGCAGGAGTTGTAACTACAGCCTCCTGACTTAGAAACCCAAGGGTATTTCACTCAGTTTTATAAAGTACAATCCATTGATATAAAAACTCAGTGGAGCAGTTGAAGATAGTACAGTGACCTAGAACATCTCCTCGCTATAAAAGTCTTTCTGGATTTAGCCTAACTGCTCAGGCTGCACAAAATATCATAAATCACTGTGCAATCAACTTGTTCCCATGGCAAGGGGGCACAATTCATTTCTGGCCTCTTCCAACCATGGTGACTCTGTCTTCAAGACTGCACTCAACCAGCGAAGTTTCTTCTGGAGCAAAGATTCAGACACTTGCTGTAGGACATGCAGCTAAACCGCTCATGTCCTCCCTGCTTAAAACCCTCCAGTAGCTTCACACTGCTGTGCTAATGCAATCCATATTCCTTAGTCTGGCCTTAAGGCTCTTCACACCTGTCCCTGTCTACTACTGTGACACAATGCTCCAGACTCACTGGTCTGTCTGTTCCTTGAACACACCATGTTTCTATGGCCTCAGGGACTTCATACTTCTCTTACCTCTTCTGGAACTTTCCTCCCCCGCTCATTGTCTAGTGAGCTCCTCATTCTTCATTTCTCAGACAAATGTCACCTTCTCAAACAGCCTTCCCTGACCACCTTCTTTAAAGCAGCACCCTGTCACTCTATCATGTCACTGGTTATTATCTTCCTAGCACTCATCACAACATGGAATCACTGGTTTATTATCTGTAAGCCCCATGACAGCAGGGACCCTGTCTGTCTTGCTCACCACTGTATTCCCCACACCTAGAACAACTGCAGGAAGGTAGGAGATGCTCAGTAACTATTAGTTTAATAAATAGGTAAATGAATAAAGACGATCCCGTTGTAGACTAACCAGTGGTGTGGCTCTGTTCTCTACTACCTGCATTAAGATCATTTCTCTGTTCATTAGCTCCTTTTCCAAAGAAATGTTTCCAGGAAAGTAAAACACAGAGAAGAGAAAACAAAAACAAAAATAAAAACAAAAAAAGAGTCGGGGGTGGAAATTAGTAGGACAGGAGATTGGAAGAACTCTTATATCAAAAACATGATTTGAAACTATGTGTGGATTCTTCTACCATACTGTCAGGCCTCCCAGGAGGCTGCATTGGGTGGATTGGGAAGCTCATCCAAATTATCTTGGGATTACACTTTTTTTTTGAATGGGCTTTTGCAGTCAGTAACCACGACCATGGTCATGATGTATTGCAGAGTAGCCCCTGGGAGGCCATCAGCTTTTGAAAAGGTTTGATAAGTCTGATACATCTACTTCTGAGCATGCAGGGTGGGTCTTCCAAAAATGATCACCACTTCCGAGGTCGCGTGGACACAATACACTTGCCATTCTTAGCGCAAAGTGAGCAAATCGCTGTTAGAATCCTCAACTTTCAGACACCTTCTCGTTCAAGCTTCCCATTCTACAGATGAGGGAGCTTAAGGTGCAGAGTTAGGTGACCTCCTCAGGTCACAGGGCTAGTTTCCGAGTCTCCCTTCCTTACACCAATACACGGAGGTCATCTCCAGCCACAGGCAATGGACACACCTTGCCCTCAGCACAGCACAACACAGAGCAAGGCGCGGGCGCCCTGCGGCAAGGGTCTGCAGTGCCACAGCTCTCACCTTGGCCACAGGAGGAGCAGACAGCAATGAACACCAACAAGCCCACAGCAACGGCTCCGGGGCTCGGGGCTGCGGGCTGGGGGAGGGGTCGTCCGTGGCTCCCGCAGCACCTTCACCATGGCGCCCCTCGGGCCGAGACCACCCGCCCGCAGCCCTGGGCGGCGCCCCGACCTCGGACACTCCCCCCGAGGCCCAGGAGCCCGGGTCCGTCACAGCAGAGGCCGAGGCCTCCGTGCCGGGCGCTCGAGGGGCTCAGCCGGCCTGAGCGGGGACGGTGGGCGGGGGAACCGCGGCGGGGAGCGAGGGGGCCCGCGGGTCCCTTTCCCGGGATGCGGGCCCTCGGCTCCGGCGTCCGGGGGCTGGGAGCCGGCCG
>NW_007726382.1:304623-313363 GCF_000696425.1 Galeopterus variegatus | reverse complement strand
GAGGGAAGGGGACGGCCGCTGGCACGCGAGGACAGGCAGCAGAGGGGTAAGCACAACACAAGGTCATCCGCCGCCCACGACAAAACTACTTAGTGCCACCCTAAGCAGTGCCCGTGTGGAGAAGGGAAGAAGCTGGAGACTGGAAGGAAAATGGGACTTGAGAGACGACCGGGGAGCCCTTGCTGGGAAGGTCAAAGGCTGGAGCCGGGCGCCGCGTTCAGCACCGTGGCCAGCTCCCGTGGACGCCTTTTGGCTTCCTGGGTTGCATTTGGCCTAATGTAAAAACATTTAAAACTAAGCCCATTACTGTTATGTCATAAAAAAAATATTTTTTTAATGATAAAGGAGTGTGTCTAAGTGAGGTGCGTCTTCCCACACGTACCACAGCCACCAAGAAAAGTCTGAGCAAAGGAGTTTCTCATCCTCTACAAAGCTCAACACGGCAGTGCGAAGTAAAAACTCACAAATTAACATGTCTCCTGTGGACTTCTTTATGAGAGTGATGTGATCTCTTGTGAATTTCTTCAATAATAAGTGGAGAAACAGTTGTTCCAGATGGTGTTGGTGCATTTCCATCTGAATCCAGGATAGGTTTCCATGCAAGGATGATCTTGAATGCATTCGGGAGGCTCTTGCAAATATGCATTTTGGGGAACCAACTTGTCCAATTGAAAAAATTTCAAAATATGGATTCCAGGGATCTGTATTTCTAAAAACTTTCCGAGTCTGATGATCACTCAGGTTTAGATACTCTCAGAACTCCCATGTTTCCTGCTACATGTACCTATGTCCTAACTTTTCCCACTCTTCCTTGCTCTATTTTTTTTTTTTTTTCCTTTTTTTCTTTTTTCGTGTCTGGCAATGGACCACAACCCTCAGTGTCGTGCCCGTACCGGACCGGGACCGGCAACGGGATCGCAACCCTCGGTGTCACTCCCGCACCTCGCTCAGCCAGTGAGCGGGAACCGGTCTGTATGTGGGATCCGAACCCTCGGCGGGAGCGCCACCGCGCTCCCAAGCGGCGCACTGTAGCAGTGCACCACCGGGCCGGCCCTTCCTTGCTCTATTTTAATCATCACACTTTATTTTCCCCCTCCCCTTGCACTTTGGAACAACTTTTTGTCTGCCAGCCAAGCTCTCCTGTCAGGCCTTGCAAAACTTACCATAACTTTTCATCATCCTGCACTGTGCACAGTTAGGTTTTAGCCTTAATTCATTAATGAGAGCATTTGTATTTTGTCATTTTAGGATGATGAAAAATGTAGCTTATAATTGGTAATACCCCAAATACAGTGCATGAGGAGGCATGCTAAGAAGAGCTCCTTCAGAAAACGCACATGCAGGGCCGGCCCAGTGGTGCACTGGAGAGTGCGCCGCTTAGGAGCGCGGCGGCACTCCCGCCGAGGGTTCGGATCCCATGTGGAGACCGGTTCCCGCTCACTGGCTGAGCGTAGTGTGGGCGCAACACCGAGGGTTGCGATCCCGTTGCCGGTCCCCGGTACAGGCGCAACACCAAGGGTTGCGATCCCGTTACCGGTCAGTAAAAAAGACAAAAAGGAAAAAAAAAAAAAAAGAAAACGCACATGCAGATTTGTTTTCTGTGATGAGGTAAAGATTGTGAGTCTATCATGTGCCTTATTTCAAATATTTTATGCTTGGCTATAGAGCTTATCATTAGGGGGAATATTAACCAACCTCTGAAATACACCAGAAAACTTAAAAATCCCCCAGGAAGCTTTCTCTGCTTCTCCAGCCTAGGCATTCTTCTCCCTTTGAAGTACAGTAGCCCCCAGAGGGCAACACAAGTCTTCTAGCTCCAGCATTGTGGGGGCACTCATCTACTGTTGCCTCTTTCACTGCAACCAGCTAGAAAAGTGAGATAAATGATCACATGCATGCACATGCATAATGACCACATAAGTGTTATGCACAGCTGAGCCATATAGTATACTATAATTACTTTTCTTTTTCTGTACATTTTATTTCCCATAGAACTAACAATTGTCTTGTTTATTGCTTGGTTATATTTATCATTATTACCAATATTATTGCTCTATGTATTTATCATTAATTTAACTTCAGGTCCCCCACCAATTGTCTAATTCCTCTCTTAAGACACATGAGACATTCTATCAATTTCACCTTGGTGAAATAGATTTCTTCTGGGCCTTCTCACCAGCTGTGGACTGGCCGCCCTCATGCCCGGTGTGTGATTGCCATCTGAGCGATCTCTCCACCATCACCCTGGAGATTTCTCTCTCCTCTGTTCTCTGTGGATCCTACAGAACATCTCTTTATTGGTGGAACATATCTTCCAGGAGCCTTCTGAGAAAGGGTGCATGGGATTGTAAGTTTTTTGAGGTTGTGAATGTAGGAAAATGACATTCTTTTACCCTTACACTTACTTGATAGTTTGGCTGGGAGTTGGTTAGAAATAACTTTCCTTTTAAATTTTGAAGGCATTTCTCCATCATCTCTTAGATTCTAGTATTGCTATTCCTGACTCACTTTATATAGACCAATGTTTTCTCTCTGGAAGGATGTAGGAGCTTCATTTTTTTTTCCACAGTGTGTTGAAATTTCAAGATTATGTGAGACTGTTTTTATCCATTGGGATGGACTTTTGGAGTGCTTTTTTTCTGGCAATACAAGTATTTCCATTTGGAGAAATTTTCTTGAATTGTTTTCCTTGAAAATGTCCTTTCCTCTGTTTTCCCTGTTATTTCTTTCTGGAACTCCTATTAATTGGAAGTTGGTCATCCTAAATTGGTAACATAATACTAGTGATAGTTTACAAATATTCCCTTCTCCCTTTATAATTTATTTCCTCCAATTTGCTCTTTACTGCTTATTTGTGTCTCTGTCTTTCATGTCAAACATTTTCTTCAGATGTCTAGTGATATGGTTGAATGCTCCTATTTAAGAGGGGAGTACTGGGGCTGGCTGGTTAACTCAGCTGGTTAGAGCGCACCCTTGTACCTTGTAATACCGAAGTCATGGGTTCAGATCCCCAAACTGACCAGCCACCAAAAAAAAAAAAAAAATAGTGGAGTACTAATATGCTCGGAAGCTGTGTGTGTCTGTGTGTGCGGGGTGAGGAGAGGGAGTTGTTGACCATGGGTTTTGTTTTATATAATGTGGTTGAGCTATTTCCTTGGAGAACCCCTGAAATCAACACTGCTAGGTCTTTCCTCTTAGACTGGTGTCCAAATGGCACCATTTGCAATGTGACTGTGCCATTCCTCCCATCAAGGGGTGAAATCTTGGATCCGGGTTGGTTCTGTAATTTGCTTGGACAAGGTGGGAGTTACACTTTGTCTTCTGTGCCCAGGCTTAAGAGGAATTAGGCCTTCTGTTTTAAGCCTCTTGAAAGCCAACCTCTGTGTCAGTCTGAATTTCCTATTGGAGAGACCACATGGAGAGAGACCTGGACGCTGAGAGGCCCTGTCAATAGCCAGCACCAAGTGCCAGAATGTGAACAAGGCCATCTGGAACAAGTGCCTCGGCTGGGGGCAGCCACATGAGCAACACCAGCAAACAATGTCTGCAGCACAAGAAGTGTCCGCCAAAGTCCAAGGTACCAACAGTCATGATGCTGCTGGAGCTTTAAGCAAGTAAGTTCTGGGTGACTTGTTCTGCTGCAATAGAAAACTGACACAGCTGGTCCAATCCCGAGGAGGAGTTTTTCATTTCTTACTGGAGGGTGGAGGTCTGCTTGCCAGCATTCTGGGAGCAGAATGGAGCAAGAGGGGTGGGAGCTGTTGGGAAGATATAACATACATAAAGTGCACAATTTAAGTGTATAGATTATCCACATTTTACATGCACTGTATATTCATCCATGTAACCACCATGAAGTGAAAATATAAACAGTTCCAGCACCTCAGAGGCTCTGTCTTGTTCTTTCCCAGTCACTCCCCTTCCAGTCGTAACCACTATTCTGGCTTCTATCACTGTAAGTACATTTTGCCTGTTTTTGAACATTATAAAAATAGACTCATGCAGTCTGCATTCTTCTGTGTTTGGCTTTGTTTGCTGAATATTATGTCTGTGAGATTTCTCATGTTGTTTCACATAGCAGTAGTTTTTTAAAAATTTGCTGTATAGCATTCAAATAATTCATCAGTTCCACACCTATCTAGTCTCCTTATCATTTATACAGATGTCTCCAGGCTGGCCCACTGTCACTTGCTTATTCAACATCTTGCTTAAAAATAAGACAGAACCATAACAACCCTTCATGCTAGGGCAGCATGTGTATAAAAGATCCTACTCATTCTGTGCTCAGCCCTTGTGCATCTTTCCTCACAATCATACATATAGAACACCACACATATTTCTTTCCAAATGCCACACCTATAACTCTGCTTTCCCTCAATCCTTAACATTTTACATGACTGGAACCATATTGCATAAACTATTTGGAATCCTGTTTTTTCATTTAAGAATATAAGTGACACATCATTATAAGAACTCTTTTTCAAATATCATTTTTAATGTTGCATAGTGTTCAAGCTCACTACATACTGTAAGTCACATACTCTATTGTTCACTATTTAGTTGTTTTGAGTTTTTTGCTTTTGTAAATAACGCTGCAGTGAACATCTTCATGTACAAATCTTTGAATTTCAGGGTATATCCTTAGGATCAGAAATGAAATTACTGGGTCAAAAAGAGTATAAACACTGAAAAATATATTTCTATCATGAAAAATTTCAAGCATATAAAGAGGAGAGTTAATGAACCCCTATGTTACATGAACCTCTATATTATATGAGTTGTGCAAACTCTTATCAAACAGCTTCAGGCTGGAATTCACATTTAAAAGAGGATGCTTCCTAAATCAAAATCACGAAGCTCTGATGATGGAATTTAGGGCAATAGCTACTGGCTTAATATGTGTTAAAAAGGAGACTTTTTGTAGCAGAAGGATCTCCCTTTTAATGCCTCTGAGGTCACACGAAACAGGTAACGACTTGCTGTACCAACAAGATTGTCTCTTCATCCTTGACAACGAATAGTGTTGATCACCAGGCAGCTGTTCAATAAATACTATTGATTTACTGAAGAACATAACATCCCTTAAACTTTCCCTGGAAACAGACATCCAGACAGGAATAAGACAGACTAAAAGGAATATGTGAACACCAATGAAAATTAGTCTGTAGGCATAAAGAAAATCAAATGGCTACATGTTTTATTAATATCTACCTTTTAATGCAGTTACAATGAATTACAGTGAACTCAAATCCACTCCAGGAAGTTGAACGAGCATAGAAGCACGTAAGGGTATGTACAAAACCACGAGCTTTCTTTCCAACTAAACAAAACTCAAGCCTCTGGCTTGGGATGAAGAAATCAATTAGGTCTCACTCACTGATGCAGACTAACAAGTTACTATTAATATCATCGATCCAAAATGCTTCCTTGGAGACGCTTAGGAAGTTAGTGGCTCCTTTTCTGATTCGGGTAAAGCTGGTAAAAGCATTCTGTTACAATGATGGGGTAGACTTCTAGACTTAATCACATCATCTGAACCTGTTTACACATGTGTCTCCTCCACGAGACCATGACCTCCTAGAAGTCAGAAACTAATTCTTATTTAATTTTGAATTTTTAGTAGTGAAGATTGTCTGGGTACTTAATTTAATGTTTATCAAGATTAGAATAAAATTAAAGTGCCCCATTCTGCCCTAATATTCAATTTTAAAAATCAAGATCATGTTAATGAGGTTTTGAAAAATATTTGAGGCCAGGAACTTTTTTTTTTAATTGAAACATAATTGATTATACATATTTTGGGGGCCAACGACTCTTCAGTCTACCTAAGTGAAATGCATTGCTCGCCTAAATGAAAATTAACTATGCACAGTGTGTAAAGATATTTTTGATGCATCTTTAAATGGTATTGGTAGCCCAAAAGAAGAAATACCACATATAATTAATCCTTTGCATCTCCATCTTTCCAAAATAGGAAACCATGAGAAACCTCAGAGTGATGCACATTTACATTCTGTACAGACTTTCCTGTGCTTACTGGTTTGTTTATTTGTTGATTAGATTTAAAGGGCATTGTTCCTTCTGAGAACATAAGGGACTTTGCAAAGAATCATCAAATCAAAAATACTGTCCAGATCATTTTTATCCTCTGAATCAAATAAAGAAAGGTCATAAGAAAATCTAACTAGAAAATGAGATGGGAGGGCAATGAATATGGCTGGTATAATTTATTATCGCTGAATCACAAACAGCCAAAACATGCAATTCTTCATGAGCCTGTGTTCTTCATAAGGTCTCTTTTTATTCTGGCCCTTAACTGAGATCCTCCCTGGATGCATTTATTACCAACAACTATACTAATAGAGCAATTTTATTGAGCACATACTGTGTGCTGGACACTGTGTTGCTGGCATTGTCTTACTCCGTTTTCTCAACAGCTTTAAGAGGTGGGTACTGCTGTTGGAACTGTTGTGAGACAGTTGAAATCTACACGTGTTGAGTACCTGCTCATAATCCCACAGCAAGTAACAGGAGTGGTATTTGAACCCAGATGCGTCTGACCTCAGTGAGTAAACTTGTGCAGTATACAGTACACTCTCTACTGAGGCACCCCGTAGAAGACCAAATGTGTTTGGAGATTGAGGTACTAGAGCTCCATCAAGAAACAGGTGTTTCTGTGTAGCATCACAAAACCCACTGAAGATACACCCTATATTTAACGACATATGAGGCTACAGCTTCCAGAATCTTGTGACGATTTAATAGATAGTAATATTCAGGCATATGTATTCATGTAGATATTCGTGAGTAGCAATACGCACGTCTTCCAGCCCACCAGTCTCATGCCAGTGCCTCTCACTGAGCAAACCTCATGGAAGCCAGGATGACGCAGTTCATACTTAGCCTCCTGGGATACGGAAGCAGACAGAGGAGGAGGAACATGGATCCAGGGAGAGGGGCAAAGACACAGTCACCGGCACACTCTGCTCACAGAATTTTCCTCTGTGAATCCGTGAGGTGTGCTGCTTGATAGTAGGGAGTAAAATAACTAAAGAGAAACAAAGCCCTAGGAATAGTGTCAAGAAGAAGAGAATGAGGCAGACAGACGTGAGTGCCCTGGGGTTCCCTGGGCTTCAGCTCCAAGGGAAGGTGCTAATGAGCCTGGGCAGCACCGGGCCTTTCGTGGATTTGTGCTTGAGCACTGGAAGAAAAGGATACAAACCACGGGATACAATACTAGAAGGTCAACATCACGAAGGATGAGGAATTGAGGCCCAACAGGATTAAGTGGCTAAAAGAAGAGAGACGGCTGGTAACAGAGTGGGCGCTAAATCCGGCCCTCCCTGTTCAGGTGTTACTGACACCCCATCTTTTTCTGAAAAGGACTTGAGGCATGTCTCGTCCCTTCAGCCTCCACATTCTTCACCACCAGATGCTTCTGAAAATATCACACAAAGTCACAATTTTTCCTATACATTTAATTTTAACACGATTTCAGGCACAAGCAACGTAAAAATGGCACTATGTGTCTTATAATGAAATGAACAATGGCGCTTTGTGCTGAATTAACCATGTCGGGGAAACTTTTTCTAATCGTGTTTTACAGGAGGAATAGCTCTTTGGCCTGTAGACGGAATCACCGACACACACCCATGGGCAAGGGGATCGTCATCAGCCACTCAGCTCTCTGGGATGCACAGTGGCTGCCTTGTTGCAGCAAAGGGTCCCCTTCTGATGTAAGCGTGTGGCGCTGAAATAGTCTTTCACTGAAAGCATACAAAGGTGACAGAAAATAGCCTTTGTCCAGCTGTACCTTGAGTGGTCATTTGTAACAGTTTTGAAAGATCGAAAGCAGTAAGAATGTCCTTCTCCTGAAGTTCGAGAGCTATCCAGCCAATCTGTCCTTACACAGCTGAGACTGAGAGGGATTTGGTTCACGGTCACCATCAGTTGAGATGTCGGTCAGCTGGATGAGACACTCTGGGTTCACCAGTTTTGGTGGAGACTCTGGGCTCATAGCTAAGTCACAAAACACAGAGCTGTTCTCTGGCTTTGTGTTTTCCTCACCACTTCTTATCAAATGTCACCAACCCTCTAACACCATCTCTCATGTTGAGATGCTCAGGTCACCCATGGGAACCCAAAGGCTGCTGCACCAGTGACCCTGGACAGCAGGTCTTGATTCTTCAATGGAGCTTTGGGGCAGAATCGAGCACTTTCATTTCATTCTAATCATAATAAACACTGAATACCCATAACATCTCAGACAACATTAGGCACTGGAAATTGAAAGTTGAGTAAGAATACCTTCTTGACCAGTGGGAATTTATGAGTCTACAGTGGTGGGTAGACTGACTTCAGGTTCCTCGGATGCAGGAAGACCTCGTGGAGGAGGAGCACGTGTGCTGAGCAGTGAGGACTGGAGAGTTCACGGAGTGGATGAGGAGGAGTTTGCAGGGAGGAGCAGTGTGCACAGAGCCCACGGGAACGGGATTGTTCAGGAACCAGTAACAACTCAGCACAGGAGGACCTCAGCGTTTGCTCTGGAGTGGCAGGAGATGAGGCTGGTCAAGTAGGCAGAGGCCGGTCCACGGGGGACCTCTGGACTACAAGGAGTTTGGGCTCTGTCCCCAGTGCAGTGGGAGCCCTTTAAGGACTTTGGGCTGAGAATGACTAGAGTTAAGGAGTTTTTTTTTTTTTTTTTTTCTTTTTTACTGACCGGTAACGGGATCGCAACCCT